>NW_016157314.1:341836-355221 GCF_001687245.7 Rhagoletis zephyria | reverse complement strand
ATTTCACGCAAACCGATAATGTGGAAATACATGGCTTTAGCGATGCTTCTGAAAAGGCATACGCGGCGATAGTTTTTCTAAGGGTTCAGACTGAGGATAAAGTTTTCGTCAACCTACTTATGGCAAAAACAAGGGTAGCGCGGGTCAAAACAATATCTTTGCCCCGATTGGAGTTGTGTGGTGCAGTGTTACTGGCCGAAACAATTGAAACTGTCGTTGAAAACCTTAGCCTTGCTCATTTGAAGGTGAATTTGTGGACGGATTCAACGATAGTTTTAGCTTGGATTCGAAAACCTCCGTGTTCGTGGTCAACATTTGTTGCCCACTGGATCACAAAGCTAGTAGACAAGGTAGGAAACAAAAATTGGCGCCACGTGGATTCGGCCTCAAACCCAGCGGATCTAGCCAGCAGAGGACTCTCGGCGAGTGACCTAGTCAACAACTCCTTGTGGTGGCAGGGTCCTTCTTGGTTACAAGAAGACTATTCGAGATGGCCAGCACAAGAATCGGACTATGACACAACCGAGTTGCATGTTCATACGACAACAAAAGTTAACGAATTTCACGACATTCTCGATCGATTTTCTGATTTGTCACGGGCTTTGAGAGTTATAACTTATATTATGAGATTCTATCAAAGAATAAATCCCAAAACGAAATCTTCCTTTAAAGCGGAGTCTCGTTCAATTTCGGCCAACGAAATTAAAACAACGACCCAACGCTTAATAAGAATTTGTCAAAAACAATATTACAGCGAAGCATATATAAGGTTAAAATCTGGAAAATCCATCGACGGAAAAAGTTAAATCCTGCCTCTTAACCCGTTGGTTGTAGGTTGTCCCGTCTCTTTGTCCAGTTTATCCATAAAATTTCCGTACACGGAGAAAACCAGCTGATGCTGCGACTCATCCGATCGTAGTATTGGATTCCCGGGGTGAAAAACTTGATACGGTCCGTCATACATGACTGCAAGGTCTGCACGATCCACAAGAAACGGTCGCAAACTCAACTTATGGGAATCCTTCCCAAAGAACGCACAACCTTTTCCCGTGCATTCACAAACACAGGGGTGGATTTCGCGGGCCCGTTCGACATCAAGTCCTACCGGGGCAGAGGATGTCGCATGTCAAAAGGCTACGTGTGTCTTTTCGTCTGCTTCTCGACGAAAGCCATTCACCTTGAAGCTACCAGCGACCTTAGCACCGCGTCCTTTCTAGCCGCTTTCGCAAGATTTGTTGCTAGACGAGGATGTCCAAAAAATATTTACTCCGACAATGGTACTAACTTTGTCGGAGCCTCACGATCTTTACGAGCGGAATTTAAAGCATTTTTAGCTGAGGCACGCAATAGCACCCTCACTAAATACAGCCATCAAACCTTAGAGTGACATTTCATACCCGCTGCGGCCCCTCACATGGGCGGTTTGTGGGAAGCTGGGGTGAAAAGTTTCAAAACCCACTTTAAAAAGGTTGCGTCCGACCACAAATATACTTTTGAAGAGTTCAGCACACTCTTATGCCGTATTGAGTCTTGTCTCAACTCACGACCACTAAGTGGAAACATCCACAAAGCAACTTAAAGCTAGGAGACCTTGTCGTCGTTAAAGAGGAAAACCTGTCACCAAACGAATGGAGATTGGGAAGAATAGTCAAGCTACACCCAGGTTCCGACAACCGAGTAAGAGTAGTCGACATCGAAACAGCTAAGGGAGAAATCAGAAGGCCAATTGCAAAATTGGTCCCACTAACGCCCTACAATGAGAACAGCACAACCTCGCAGTAAACTTCTTACCTACTCTTCATTCCAATTCACAAAAGAAACCCATCTATTCCACTTCTCTTCACCCTGCATCATCCCAAATCTCAAAGCGCATGTTTAAACATGCGTACCTACCGGAAGTTCTTTCGTTATAGCATAAGCATCATTACAAACGACAATTATATCAGTGAGATATATTAACACAAAAAAAGTTGATGGTTCTTACCCAGGAGCCATGGGTCGATCTGGTAACACGGAACCGACCATCTGAGATTTTTAACAGGTGATCAAAGTCATACGTTCAAAATTTATAGAGATGGCGAAATTGGTTCTAATTTTCTTAGTCCAAATTCACTGATTAGAACTGCAATGTTTAAGAAGAGAGGAAATATGTACGCCCGTAATATATGTATGTATATATAGGTAGTATATGTATAGGTGGAGTATTTTCATATTTTCCTCGTAGTTATGCTTGTGTATATAAACTAAACTCCTGCGCAATTCCATTTAAACGGCCTAACAAGACATCCGATCGCCGCGCAAATACTTTCCCTCCCTTACTCTCATCGTTCGGGTCAAGTGTGAGTAAGCATAAACCAGTTTCTGCAAGCGTATGTAAACTACCGATCAATAGCAAGACGCGTAAAGTATTTACTTTGCCTTCCGCAACTACTGCGAGTAAAAGGTATTTGACAGTAGAGTACTCTACTGGTAGTACTTTAATCGTCGCCAAGATCATTATGCAGAATATTTGGTTAGAAGGAACAGGTTGGGACGAAACCGTATCTCCAAATACCTGGGATCGTTGGCAAGCATTACGCATACCAAGATGGGTATATTTCACGCAAACCGATAATGTGGAAATACATGGCTTTAGCGATGCTTCTGAAAAGGCATACGCGGCGATAGTTTTTCTAAGGGTTCAGACTGAGGATAAAGTTTTCGTCAACCTACTTATGGCAAAAACAAGGGTAGCGCGGGTCAAAACAATATCTTTGCCCCGATTGGAGTTGTGTGGTGCAGTGTTACTGGCCGAAACAATTGAAACTGTCGTTGAAAACCTTAGCCTTGCTCATTTGAAGGTGAATTTGTGGACGGATTCAACGATAGTTTTAGCTTGGATTCGAAAACCTCCGTGTTCGTGGTCAACATTTGTTGCCCACTGGATCACAAAGCTAGTAGACAAGGTAGGAAACAAAAATTGGCGCCACGTGGATTCGGCCTCAAACCCAGCGGATCTAGCCAGCAGAGGACTCTCGGCGAGTGACCTAGTCAACAACTCCTTGTGGTGGCAGGGTCCTTCTTGGTTACAAGAAGACTATTCGAGATGGCCAGCACAAGAATCGGACTATGACACAACCGAGTTGCATGTTCATACGACAACAAAAGTTAACGAATTTCACGACATTCTCGATCGATTTTCTGATTTGTCACGGGCTTTGAGAGTTATAACTTATATTATGAGATTCTATCAAAGAATAAATCCCAAAACGAAATCTTCCTTTAAAGCGGAGTCTCGTTCAATTTCGGCCAACGAAATTAAAACAACGACCCAACGCTTAATAACAATTTGTCAAAAACAATATTACAGCGAAGAATATATAAGGTTAAAATCTGGAAAATCCATCGACGGAAAAATTGAAATCCTGCCTCTTAACCCGTTCATCGACAAAGTTGAGATTCTGAGGGCTCGTGGTCGTTTGAGCGCATCTTGCGATCTGTCCTACAATGAACGTCATCCTATCATTCTTCCGTATGGTTGTAGGTTGTCCCGTCTCTTTGTCCAGTTTATNTTCGGCCAACGAAATTAAAACAACGACCCAACGCTTAATAAGAATTTGTCAAAAACAATATTACAGCGAAGCATATATAAGGTTAAAATCTGGAAAATCCATCGACGGAAAAAGTTAAATCCTGCCTCTTAACCCGTTGGTTGTAGGTTGTCCCGTCTCTTTGTCCAGTTTATCCATAAAATTTCCGTACACGGAGAAAACCAGCTGATGCTGCGACTCATCCGATCGTAGTATTGGATTCCCGGGGTGAAAAACTTGATACGGTCCGTCATACATGACTGCAAGGTCTGCACGATCCACAAGAAACGGTCGCAAACTCAACTTATGGGAATCCTTTTCCCGTGCATTCACAAACACAGGGGTGGATTTCGCGGGCCCGTTCGACATCAAGTCCTACCGGGGCAGAGGATGTCGCATGTCAAAAGGCTACGTGTGTCTTTTCGTCTGCTTCTCGACGAAAGCCATTCACCTTGAAGCTACCAGCGACCTTAGCACCGCGTCCTTTCTAGCCGCTTTCGCAAGATTTGTTGCTAGACGAGGATGTCCAAAAAATGTTGACTCTGACAATGGTACTAACTTTGTCGGAGCCTCACGATCTTTACGAGCGGAATTTAAAGCATTTTTAGCTGAGCCACGCAATAGCACCCTCAGTAAATATAGCCATCAAACCTGAGAGTGACATTTCATACCCGCTGCAGCCCCTCACATGGGCGGTTTGTGAGAAGCTGGAGTGAAAAGTTTCAAAACCCACTTTAAAAAGGTTGCGTCCGACCACAAATATACTTTTGAAGAGTTCAGCACACTCTTATGCCGTATTGAGTCTTGTCTCAACTCACGACCACTAAGTGGAAACATCCACAAAGCAACTTAAAGCTAGGAGACCTTGTCGTCGTTAAAGAGGAAAACCTGTCACCAAACGAATGGAGATTGGGAAGAATAGTCAAGCTACACCCAGGTTCCGACAACCGAGTAAGAGTAGTCGACATCGAAACAGCTAAGGGAGAAATCAGAAGGCCAATTGCAAAATTGGTCCTACTTCCGCCCTACAACGAAAATAGCACCACCTCGCAGTAAACTTCCTACCTACTCTGTATTCCACTTCACAAAACCCACCTATTCCACTTCTTACTCCCTACGCAATCCCACATCTCAAATGTCAATGGCGTTTCAGNACAATTATATCAGTGAGATATATTAACACAAAAAAAGTTGATGGTTCTTACCCAGGAGCCATGGGTCGATCTGGTAACACGGAACCGACCATCTGAGATATTTTAACAGGTGATCAAAGTCATACGTTCAAAATTTATAGAGATGGCGAAATTGGTTCTAATTTTCTTAGTCCAAATTCACTGATTAGAACTGCAATGTTTAAGAAGAGAGGAAATATGTACGCCCGTAATATATGTATGTATATATAGGTAGTATATGTATAGGTGGAGTATTTTCATATTTTCCTCGTAGTTATGCTTGTGTATATAAACTAAACTCCTGCGCAATTCCATTTAAACGGCCTAACAAGACATCCGATCGCCGCGCAAATACTTTCCCTCCCTTACTCTCATCGTTCGGGTCAAGTGTGAGTAAGCATAAACCAGTTTCTGCAAGCGTATGTAAACTACCGATCAATAGCAAGACGCGTAAAGTATTTACTTTGCCTTCCGCAACTACTGCGAGTAAAAGGTATTTGACAGTAGAGTACTCTACTGGTAGTACTTGAGTATTTTCTAAGAAAACATACTTTGGTGGTATCTGAATAAAACTAAGGACAGGAATGTATTCGAGCGATGAAGAGAGCGACGAGAAAACGTACTTTCAACTAACCCAGCAAAACCAGCGTGACCGAAACTCCAACACAAACGCAAATTTTATGGTGTTACTAACACACCTGTAATAATTTTTGATTGGAGCGCCATCTATTGTTTTTTCGTGCGAGCTATCTTTCACATATGAGTAAATAGTCACGCTAATCTTTTCAAATATGAGCAAGCAGGCAAACTATTTGGTTTGAAAAATCACACGTACACAAAACTTCTGAGAGCATTTTTGATTCACTATTAAGAATGTGATAGCAAAACGTGCAGAACTTAGCGGGCACGCGTGACGGTCACGTCACTAGGAAAGTGACCGTCACTGTTCTTGCTGGGAAAATGCTGATATACATACCTAAGTACATATGTATGTATGTGCATAGATACATATGTGCATAGATACATATGTGCATAGATACATATATAATAATAATAATAGATTGGCGCTTACACATATGTTAGTGTTTGGCCGAGCTTCTCCTCCGATTTGTGGCGTGCGCCTTGATGTTGTCACACAAAGCGGAGGGACCTACAGTTTTACGCCGACTCCGAACGGCGATTGTATTTTTATGAGAAGCTGTTTTTCATGGCAGAAATACACTCGGAGGTTTGCCATTGCCTGCCGAGGGACGACCGCTGTTAAGAAAAAAAACCGTTTTCTATATTTTTTTTAATGTTGCTTTGACATATATAAGTGTCCGCATATATTTTTTCTCGTCACTTGCTCTGTCGCTTCACTGCAGCAAAACCAAGTTGTGGGGAAAACCCTGACGAAATGCGTACAATTGAAACCATGGGTTTGAAGATAGCGCAAATTGATGTGAAAATTTCAATTTCATATTAAATATATTTATGTATGCATGTACATATGTACATGTGTAAAAATGTAGTTTCGATTTAAAAAAATCGGATAAAGTTTTTCTTTCGCCATATATACACCTCTAATTTTAGTATTTATTAAAAAAACTCAATGAAATTCAAAAACTACCTCTTGCATTTGGTTTTACTCAATACCGATTTGAGCTGTCGCACAGTGTTATCAAAAAAAAAAGCTATCAGTGGGTAGGTTCAGAAGGCGCAATAGTTGAGCGCAATCGTTGCTAAAAAAAAAATCAGGGATCGTTATGCGTCTTTTGAACGACTTCATACATTAGCTGTCAAATTCAACTCTCAAAGGTACACACCAACATGTTGTCTCAAATGATCAGAAAAATATTACGAGCATCTAACACGCAACTATTCAGTTGATCAGAAGTACGCAACAACGCATACAGAAGGTGCAATCGCACCAGTTACTGAGCTGTTGCGCCTTCTGAACGTGCCCAATGAAAATTCGTTTCTCTTTAAATCAAGCTATATGGCTGCGTATGTATGTACATATGTACATATTTCGAAATTTTTTTTATTTGTAAAGGCTCTCAAGAAAAACTAAAAATTCATATAAAATTACGCACAATAAATGGAAAATAAATTTGCTTCTATAAAAAATTTCTTAAATCAGTATGCAGCTCTTAAGAAAAAAATGCTCGTAGAACTCGTCGCTACCATGTCCAACTATCGAATGTGAAAATCGGCACTTTTCGAAATTTTGATTTGCCACTAATAATTTTATTTCGTATAGCAGCATTGCTTAAGCTGTTGTTTTTGACAACTTATTTGTTGGTTAATGACTGCAAATAGTTTTATAGAAAATTAGAAACGAGAAATAATACTTTCATAAAAATATAAGTACATACATAGATTTAAAAAGCTGCTTGAATACAAAAGTTTTATGAAAATGTCACATTAAACAACTGACTAAATCTACGTTATATTTTTATAAATAAGGCCGTAAACATTTCCTTACATCGTCAATTTCCATATTATATTTTTACTCCTTCAATTTCACTGTGATCAACTAGTAGGCTAACAACCAGAATTAAAATTTAATACGCAAGTACTTCCAGTACTACAAGTATACAGAGAGTAGATTTGCTACTCCCTTTTGGCAGCAGCAAATATCTCTCGTACGCGATGAGAGAAAGTAGAGTACCTACTTTGGTGGAGTAATAGCAAGTACGTCAAGTATTTACTCTCTCAACGCCAAGTAGTGCATGTATGCGGAAAAAGAGTAGCAATGTGTTGGGAGTAGAATACAATGCAAGGAGTACTTATTGAACGAAATGCGGCAAATACACTTGCGCTGGACTTTAATATAAACCAAAGTTCCCGAAATCTTAATAAAATCTTTAATCATTTCGGTAGCGATTTTTTGGTTCATCGCTCAACTTCAAAAAGAGTTATGTGCACTCGTGAAGAGATTTCTGTACGAAAAGTAAAGAGGATTCTGACGAAATTCTTCACATAGCAGCATTATTTTCATTGCTTTACCTAGTTTCTTCCGAAGTTTCGTAAAAGAAGCGAAGCGTGCACAGTTTATCCCATTTTAGAAAATTCGGCACAGAATCGGATGAGATCTTTCTTTACGAATTCCTTAAAATGTCTCTACAATTCAGACCACTCGAAAAAAAATGGTTTGCGGTGGTATGTATGCAAACGAAAATACAATAAATAACTACATAGGTGCGTATTCGCATGCTCGAGATAAAATGAGCCAGCAGCAATCTTTACACAAGAATTACTAGCATTTTTTATCATGCCATTTTTGATATAACAGCCACATTGTGGCTGCGTTTCTTTATACATTTCGGATAATCCCATTTCACTGCCGGAATAAACAGAATGCGTTTGAAATATACGTTAACATGTCATCATGAACGTTCTAACGAATAAGTAGACAAAAAAGTTTATTCCAAACGTTCAGAATGAGTAAAGAAATGCAGCCTGTATATGACCATATGTATCTACCGGTAAATTACTTATACCCAAATTCATAAAAAATAAGGAACACTTTAACCTATTTTTCATGAACAAGGCCATTAGTAAACAACGAAATATGAAAACTTAGTTTTTTTAATTAGTCACATTTATACGGCTTGCGATCGATGTGTGCCCGCTGATGATGTTGTTGTGTACTCGATTCTTTATGAGATTTGATGTGGTTAAGTAGTGGATTTTCCAAACCGTGAAGCGTTCATAGCTGCGAATCTGAAAATGTATTTATTGAGTGGTTTCCATGTAATTTAAACACATCGATCCTACGGCAGAATTCGACTCACTCGTATTGCAAACTATGTTTAACATGAAAAATTAGATTACATATTAACTTACTGCTATTATACTCAAAATACATGACCAACAGCATAACACCCATACCGGCCAAAATTACATATTTATCCTCCACAAAGCGTCGTTCTATTAACTTCATAGTGTGATTAGAAAGGCCTAATGTGTTGCCGATAGCGTGAATACGACGTTGGACGCCCTTGAGAGTGTATCGTTGGTTAGTTAAGCTGGACAGTATATTGCCTCCAGATGAAATCATTTTCATCTACATCTTGAGTAGCATTGTCTAGTTGCGTGTGATGGGGCAAAAAATAGTCTGGGTCAAGACACGTTTCTGCTGCACCTGAATGGCTTGAAAAACGAAAATGGATTCGGTCGATTTCTTGAAAGAAGAAATCGCCTTTTCTTCTTCATTTAGTTTTTTTAGAAGGAAATACATTTCTGCAACACCAATTACAAGAGCACAAAATATTCCCATAACTAGACGTAATCCGAATACAAAACCTGCAGCCACGGAAAATATTAATTGCAAAACTGTTATCATTTGACTATTTATGACTTTCACTTGATACGCTATCTTTGTAGTATCTTTGGATACATACTTAAGGCTTGAGTCTACATTTTTTGTCATGTTTTAAGTAGTCTTGATTTTGTGCGTGTTCGCGTAATCGCGGACAACGTGCCTCAAGCTCTGGGTTCCGTTCAATGATCTCATTATTTGGCAACTCCAGAGCGCAATCTTCTAAAAGATTGGGTAGAAAAACGTTTATACCTTCATCTTTACGTAATTTTGCTAACCACAAAGCGAGCCACTGTAGATCAAATAAGTATAAATATTCGGACGAGTTGACAAGTTCGATGTCATTATCTTTAGAGTAATTTATCAATTTAGGTTTTGTTTTAGATATGTCAAATTTTGCGTCATCTTTGATGTGTCGCAGGAGTTTTAAATCGATTTTGTGCAGTTTTATTGTTTCATCTGATTTAACTCCAATTTTGGAATTTCATGGTTTATCTTCAAATTTGCTATTCATGTCAAGATAGTTTAGTTTTTTATTTGCTGATATTGCACTTGTTGTACAGTTGTAGATCTTTAAATACCTAAAAGTACTAAAATTTATCGAAAAGAAAGTGTAGATTAACAAGGCTGGTACGGTCTTCTCTGAGTTTTAAATATGTTATTATTTACATTGTTTTCGATAGTAAATATCATTAACTCCTTTAGATAATTATACCCTAAGAGGCATATTCGATTATTAACAAAGAGCTGATCTAATATTTTGGAAATTTTTTACACGAACACATGTAAGCATAGAGCACGCGTAAGTGTGTGAGGCGCTTAAAGTTAAGAATGGATTCATTATTAAGCGCATGAGCCGCTAAGTCTCGATTTTCAATTTGTGCTAGTTTTTGTACACTTGAATTTTAATTTAACTATAACTTTAATATAACAGCGGCTCATTGTAGTAGCACCTGCACTGTACGTTCTTATATGTCTTTTACGCTATGTGCTTCTTATCTAAAAATTCGTATTTTACAAAACGTACACCTTGAACTGCCTGAGCAGTGGCGTTTGTTAAATGGCAAGCAAAAAGCACCCTACAAGAACAGTGACTATCATTTGACAAATCATTTGAGTGGCAAGACTGATAGAGATTTCTGTCACTGGCTGCCTACAAGTTTCTATCAAATTCTAAAGGGCAGTGTGAAAAATCTGATGTAAACATTTGTGTTCCGTCTTCCTCCGACTTATGGCATTATTTAGTTGTCTCTTTTTAACCAACGCAAAGTTTGTAAATGTGTTAGTAAGGTAAATGAGAATGTGTTAGTTTCCATCACACAATTCTTGTAGGGCAGCATATTTCTTGGTTGTACCTGCCAAGCGAAACGCATAAACACGCACGAGTAGAGTGTTAGGGCAAGAGTCATCCTGCCGGAGATTAATTTCGGATCCTTTTTAAAATCTGCAACTGCTGCAAGCGGAATTCCCCAATTAGCCACTGGCCCCCAAAAATGTGTGCTCATTAAATAATTACGAAACTCCTTGCTCCTAAGGCTGTTTACCAATCTGCCGACAACATTTTTATTAGGTGCCCGTTGTGCCATCTTTATGTTGTCTTTCTAGTCTGGTTTGATGGAATCACTTCACTGGCTGATCTGGCTGGACGTCTACGGACTTATCCCGCAACACGTTATGTAAATGACAATGTCGAAACAGCTAGCGGCAATTAAATTATTGATGTCATAGCCGTTCGCCTTTAAAATTTTTGAAATGTGTTCGGAAATCTCGGTAATACTATCCTTATTTTTGATCGATAAGCTGCAACAATTTCAGAGAAGGTCGCACTCATACTCGGGTATCAGTTATCGATACTATCTTTCGACATGCTAAAACCGAATACTGCAAATTTTATTTAGAAATGTTCAATTTAATTTGTAAATCGGAGTAAAGTTCATCAATCTCTTACGCTTTTTCCTCAGAAGAGTTCCTAATGCGTTCGTATTTGTGTTCAGAAGTCGACTTCGAAGTTCTTTACCTTCTCGTCACGTTCCTCACGAGCCTTTTTCCCACGATTGGAGTTTGTTAAGAAACTCTTCTACACCAAGTAATACATCATTTACTTCTCGATGAAGTTGTCCCAAATGTCTTGTGCTCAAAATATCAGAACGTCCAAACAAATCGTATTTAGATCGCCCCTAATTTCCGTCACTCGGAAAAGATTTTCTATTTCACACTCGCTGCGCTTCATTAAGGAAATTATCCATTTGAAAACGACCGGTTATCTGAAATGCGTAGTTGTGAGTTCAATATATCTCGTCCCAACAGTCTCAACATTTTCCTGTAATGAAATGAATGAATTGAAGAACACTAATAATTTACTAATTACTACCAAACTTACCAAGTGCCAAATCCAGAATGAAATTTTCAGTCATTCAGGAAGTTAAGCTGATGCCAGATAAAACTTTTCGGATTTGCGTGACATTTATAACTTTGCCAGCAAAGCGCAAGACGCAAATGGTATGCCAGAATGAACACTTCGGCAACACCCGCTTCATTTGTTTAAACCTCAAAATCGCTGTGAAATTAATAATACAAAAAAATTAAAAAATGTTTTTGGAGGATATTTTAGAAATGTTATTATTAGTGCTGTTAATTTATTTATTTATTTATTACGGCTCAAAGCCTAATTCAAAATACAATTTACACTATCCTATCTTATAGGTAAAGTTTTACAAAATTCATATAATTTTGCCTTAAAAACTAAGATTTCATTGCAGTTTTTAATTTCCAATGGGAGCTCGTTGTAGCCTTTTAGGCCTTTGTAGAAAATATTTTGCTTATCTATTTCTGTTCGAAACAATGGCAATTTGAAATTATGTNCAGGCCGTCAATATCTTCAAAGTGCAGACTTTTTTTAACGCTTACGTGAGTGACTTGTAATTCAGTTAGTAAAATACCTATGTATGTAGATAACTTAACCATAAATATACATTCATATGTATTCTTTAACATTTCATTTATATGCAGATACCTAGCACATGGCGACAGTAAACAAACACTTGCCACGGCATTTAAGATGGGGCGCTCCACAGTGGCAGCTATAATAAGTGAGGTATGTGATGCAATTTGGGAGGAAGTGGGGAGCATCTACTTGTCGGTTCCGAAAAAATATGAGTGGAAACGCATTGCTGCTGACTTTAATACTATGTGGAACTTTCCAAATTGTGTTGTCGCGGTAGACGGAAAGCACATAACCATTTCATGCCCCCCCAATTCCGGCTCTATGTATTATAACCAGGGAACGGATTTTTAGGACCTAAAAACCTATAAAAAAGGCAAAATAAAGTAACGAAATAAGCTGGAAAAGGCAAAATAAAATAGCGAAAAAGGCAGGAAAAGGCACTAGGTATTGCAAGAATGGCAAAAAAAGGCAAAATAAAATAGCGAAAAAGGCAGGAAAAGACAAAAAAAGGTATTGCAAAAAAGCAAAATAAGGCACTATAAAAAGACAGAAAATACGAAGAACAATCAAAAAATATATTTATTTTAGAAATGCTTATATTACAAGTAAAAAGAGAAAATCTATGAACTAGTTTCATTATATGAAAAATTTGTACTTTGAATCTTTGACTATTTTATCCTTTCGAGTTTCTAACTCATAAAACTTTAATCTGTATAGTTGTAGTAACATTNTGATGGCTTTTTACACTTTTTTCCATATAAACAAGAATTTGCTGTAGAAGAAAAAACGGATGAGCGTTTGCGAAAAAAAATCAAAAAAAATCGCCAGTTTCAATAAATTGTGCTTGTGACATTAAAAAAAAAAAATATAAAAGCCATTAGGCAGAATCAATTATTAAAACTCAATCCGATTTTAAACCGTTTAAGACTTCCAATGATTTTACTAAGATTTCATGGGCCCATAACTGCATGGCAAGACATTTTTTTTTTATTTAGACTGAAAAGTTCAAAGTTTTAACGAAAATATGTTACGTTTTTTCAAATTTTGCATAAACTTTGAAATAGTGCTATGGTTTTGGTTAAAGCATAAACCATATTAAATAAAAATAGTACAAAAAAATTTTCACTTGAAAAACATCACAAGTATTAAACAAAAATCACCATGCACACAGTTTTTATCTCCAATGTATATCGTTCTGTTAATATAGAATAACCATTGGGGCTATTCAAACGAGTTAGCGACAAATATTTTACATTTTTATTTAACTTTCATTGAGATAACATCTTGAATTACTCATATTAATGACTAAAGTCCATAGTAAACTAAACATCCACATAAAAGTCCACAGATATATATTTCTACATATGTATGAATACTTACCGTATTAAATACGC
>NW_016157314.1:302292-340230 GCF_001687245.7 Rhagoletis zephyria | reverse complement strand
ATATTTATGTATGTACATATACAGTTGCGGTCAATAAGATAGTAGCAAAATTCGAAATGATATTTCTTGCAGCTTATGTTTATATATTTTTAATAATTTTCATTTAAAATATAGTTCGATCTATAATAGAAACCTGAAATGATGGTTTGAAAGGTTGCACAAAGTTCACAAAAATTAATTAAACTTAAAAAAGATGTCATCAAAGTTTTTATTCAGAAAGTTTTTATTCCAAAATCAACGGTAGTTTTTAGTGACTTGAAACTTGCACTTTATTATACTAAAATGAGCTACGAAACTGCATACTCGAAAATTTTATAAAAATTCTGAATAAAAACTTTGATGACATCTTTTTTTAGTTTAATTAATTTTTGTGAACTTTGTGCAACCTTTCAAACCATCATTTCAGGTTTCTATTATAAATCGAACTATATTTTAAATGAAAATTATTAAAAATATATAAACATAAGCTGCAAGAAATATCATTTCGAATTTTGCTACTATCTTATTGACCGCAACTGTATATGTACATACATAAATATGTGTTTCGATCTATTCAGTCTATGACAACAATCTTATATACTAGATTCCGACAAACAATGGAAATCATAAAGTAAAAATACTGAGAATCTTAGGTACATATTCAAAGTTTTTTGTTAATTCTTTACAAAGTTGTTTGAAATGTTGATTTATATGCTCTTTTTATAATATGTTATGGCCTTATTCATAAAAACTAAAGTAGCTTTAAACAAGGTTTATAAACTGAAAAATTTATGAAAACGTCATTTTATAAAGCTCTTTAAACCTACTTTAGTTTTTATGAAAGAAAAATATTCAATACTTCTAAGCTTTTGTGTTTATTATTTTCTCCACCACTGCATATATACTTATGTATATATACAGTAATGTGAAAAATAATAAGGACAAGTAATTTTGACCAGCGTTAACAGCTTGTTATCTAACAAAAACCATACAAGTCCAATTTTAAATTTTTCTTCTAAAAAAAAATATTATAAACAATAAACAGCCAAAAGAAAAATAGGCAAAACTGGTTAAAATGTCGTGTCCTTATTATAAAAGTGTAGCACTTATCCACATTCCAAAACTTTGTACAAAAATTACAAGTCTTGGAATTTGGATATATGTGTATGGTCTTTGTTATATAAAACTATATAACTTGAAAATATATACTATATACTATATAACTTGAAAATATATACATAGTTATATATACTATATAACTTGAAAATATAGAAATCTGAGTACTGTTTCTAAGCATTTTTCGGGATATCATATGCACTCATGGACAAAAGAATAGTTTTATATAACAAAGGCCATACACATATATCCAAATTCCAAGACTAGTAATTTTTGTATAAAGTTTTGGAATGTGGATATGTGTATATAGTCTTTATTATATAATGAACTACACTTTTATAATAAATTAAATTATAATTAATTGAGAATAACTTTCACAATTTTGATGTAATGCTTCGATTTGTACGGCGAAAAATAAACATGCAAAACGCAATGGGAAAGCTAACTTTTAGTTGGCATTAAATGCATACGCTAATAGTTCAATTTTTTGTCTTTCTTGTACTTCTTCAGGCTTTTTTTGAAGGCATTCATTAAGCATTTGTAAAAATGCACTATTTTTGGAAGCGCTTACCTTCTTGGATATGACCTCCTCTATGCTGCCACAGAGGCGATCAAACCGCTCATGCGACTCCTCCTCAATTCGCTTACGTTCCGTGTTTTTTTTTGCTTGCTGGAGTGTCTCCACTGATCTGGCTTTCATTCAGATTTACTGGCGCTTCCAAGTGCTCCTCCAATACATCTTCACTTTCGTCTTGTAGTTGCGTAAAACTGCTGCAAGATGGTTGTGTATAACTGCTGCAAGATGGTTGTGTGAAATCGCTGCAAAAGGATTGTGTGAAATTGCTGCAAGATGGTTGGTCGTCATCCCATTGAAAATTTGAAACGGTTCTATAAGAAAAAATTTCATATGGAAAATACAAGATATTTGTTTACGTGGTATCTTACTTTCTGGGAGTAATGTGCTTCGTTAAAAAGCGCATTGACCCCATATAACACCACTCTGGTTTGTCATCGGCAGCAGCTGCTGACTTAACTTTGCTATTGGCTATCTCTCTCACGAACCTGTTCCGCAGTGACTTCCATCTGCTCTTACAATGTTCCTCTATTGAAAAAAGAAAATTCAGTACCTATCCCCAGATAGTGAATTGGCCAATACATGGAAATAGAAACCACTTACCTGAAACTCCGCTGGAAGCCGCAACTGTCTGCCATGCTCGCTCCTTCAAAAATTTGTTCCGAAATAATTGCGAGCATTTATCGAAGAGGCATGGCTGCATTTTAATCGCTTTGATTAGCCTTTCCTCCATTATTAACTTGCTGGAAGGTTAAATCTATACTTCAAGTACCAATTGTAGTTAATTTTTATATTTACCTTGATTTTTTCGGCAAAAGGCTTTGGCGGCAGAATTGGTAAAATAATGAATAATTACAATCAGCTGATTGTCAAAGCGCGCGAAAAGATGAAGCTGATGCCACATAAAACTTTTGCTTCGCTTTACGTGACAGATTCGCTTTGACAGATAAGATGAATTGTATGAAAATGCACAAAGCACGCCACATAGATCGTTGACGCTGCAGCGCGAAGCGAAAAGATGGCCAACTCCCATCTTTTACCGAAATTGGGCGAAATGCGAGCCTTCATAAATGTATGGCAAGCAGCACCATCTGGTTGTCAGTTGCACAACTTGATAACAAACGGCGAGAAAAAAAATGTATTTTGTAGTGCATGCTGTACAGTGTTGCCAGGTGGTTGTAGTGAGAAAGCGTTAGTGTGGTTGAATAACTGAGGGAGAGCGGGAGACCAGGTTTAAAGGCGACCATANTATCAAAAAGCGTCTTTTGCATGTAAAAATCGTCAACATGTAAAAAATTATAATAAACAGAACCAGGAAGCCTTTTGTTTCTTTTTCATTTACGCTAGCTTCTGATTGCTGTATATAAGAATAAAAAGTTTTACTTTGTTGTACGAATATTTAAAAATTCGCATTTCCTTTAACAAAATATTTTTAATTGGAATAAAATCACAGTTTAATCTTCATTTCTTTCAACGCGCACCACCGACCGGCTTCCGAACGGGCCGCCTAGCGCAAAGCGCCATATCAACGCCGATCATTCGTGCGCTTATCCCCATCGCGCCGACCGCAATAGTCCGGATTGAAGCAAGGGGCCGCCTTAATTTAGTCCGCGCAATGATTGACCCTTGCGCACCGAACTCATTGGTTGATTCGGAACTGGTGAGAGACCTCCAACTGGAACGAAACGGATCAGGACGTCTGCAGCGTTGCACGCTCACCATGCGAGGAAGATACGGCAGCTCCAACCGCATTACGTGACAAGCAGTCGTGCTGGACCACCATATACACCTGAGTCCACCGTCGAACCTGGACCCTAAGGCTGCGGCCCCCTTCCAGTACATGCGATTGGCGGATCCGCAATTCTTTCGCGCGTCACCAATACGCCTCACACTAGGCCTAGATTTGCGACCATATACGGGCTGATTGTTTCGGGAGCCTGCCAACCATAAACGTAGATATTAAGAAAACAAAACCACACATACACACACCCTCATCACACACACACCCACCTTAAAATCTAAATAAAAAAGTGCATTGAAATTCCAAACCACGTCTGTTTCAATTAATGATGTCCTTTTCTCCACAGCCCCAGATGAGCCGTTCGCGACGAAAGCGTGTGCGAATAAGCAGATCCGCGCAGTACAAAATCCGCGCTACATAGTTGAATAACATAAGACTTTCCCCACGTGCGTGTGACGGTTGAGACGCGACTCCTTTTTTTCACAGCTTGCTTACCGCAAGGGGGCCGGTATGTTTAAGTCCGCGACCTAAATATATTGCACCACCCTAATACGCGTTTTTTCACTTCATGTAAGAGCACACAAACACATATATAAGTTACGGCTAACTTTCCAGCCGCTAACAATGAGCCCCACTGTACGGTAACTTAGTTGAGGGGAAACTTAACGAAAGTTACTGTGCGGTGGGCTACATCCCTTTTCGTTTTGTTAGCAATTTTTCACTTCTTAGAAGACCGCCTTGAAGGAGAGATCTCAACTATCACACCTCGTTTGGTAAGCCAATTCTTGTGTATCAAAATATTTAAACGCACAGATAACTACAAATAAAACGACCTTTGATTTCAATGTACTAAAACCACTGTGTCTTTTATTTATTCTTATTTTTCGTTACATCAACTTTACGCTGGTGCGCTCCATCTTCGTGCGACGCCACCTGCGTAAATAACCTCAATAATTGACATAATCGAAGTTTCAACAGAGCTCAATCGTTCATCTCAGAACAAAACAAACGTACGTCATGCGAATTTTGTAAAGGAGGTCACTCATTAAGATCTTGCGAGAAGTTTAAAAAACTTGGGATGAACGAAAGATATAATGTCGTTAGAAACAATAGACTTTGCACAAATTTGCTTCTCACTCTCTCACATGCAAAAGACTGTGAAAGTAAATTGAATTGTGTATATTGCCAAAAGTGGCATCACTCGATGCTCCATATTAATCATTTTAACCCCCATAATAGCTCCAGCTCTCAAAGAGCCACGGGGTTAGTTGCAACAACTAGACCCGAAAACCCCGAAGTTGAAACCGAAAAACCATGCTGTTCAAAAACAACAAATATACAAGCGCTTCATTCTGAAAATCAAAGCAAAATTTTACTGCCAACTGCGATTGTCTCGATTGAACATCGAGGAGAATTATTTAAGCTTAGAGCTCTAATAGATCAAGGCTCACACAGATCGTTTATCTCATCAAAAGTACAAAACCGGTTAACCCAACCACAAACATAAACTTTGAAATTTCGGGAATGGGTGGAAGAGTAATACAAAACTCTAATAAAATCTGCTCATTAACCCTGATTTCTGCAAGTTGATATTCTATTAGGCAGCGACCTAATCCCTCAAATAATGCTAGAAGGCATTGAAAAAATTCAAATACCCTGTTAGCCCTAAATACCATCTTTGGATGGATACTAAGCGGCCAAGTAAAAGAAAAAATATCGGTATTCACAACTCAAGTTGAAGATATTTCAAACGAATACCTCAATTCTCAATTAAGAAGATTATGGGAGTTAGAAGAACTCCCCCCCCATGCAAGTCATTACCCCAGAAGATAAGTATTGTGAAGGCTATTATAAAGCCACAACTAAAAGATCAAAAAACGGCTGTTACGTCGTACGGCTACCATTCAAGCCACAATTTCCCGACACACTCGCCTTAGGTCACTCCCGAACCTAAGCACTTCAGCAATTTTTAAGTATGGAAAAACCTGCTTAAAAAAGGCGAGGTAAAAGCCTCGTGGGACAATGTACTCGAGGAATACCTCCAATTAAATCATATGGAAGAAGTCGAGTCATATGAAAAAATAACAAAAGATAAATACACAAATAAACACCATGCAGCAATAAAGCCAGAAAAACTTATAACAAAAGTAAGAGTTGTATTCAATGCCTCGAAATGCACAAGCTCAGGCAATTCATTACATGACGTATTATATACGGGACCCACACTACAACCCGATTTAATGCCCCTAATACTAAATTGGCGCATGTTTAAATACGTTTTCAATGGAGACGTCGAAAAAATGTACAGACAAATAATTGTACATAAAAACGACCAAGATTTTCAGCGCATTATTTATTTATTTATTTAAGTCTATGGTTTTACAGAACCTTGCAGACTTGATATCATTAAACTTAGGACTAAATATAATTTGACCTCAAGGCCAACTTAAAAGAACAGCGACTGGAGAAAACATCAATAGCTCTACTTCTATTCATTAAAGTATTGAGTTCACCTAGCATCTTAGAAACAGGCTCATTTTGCGAATATTTGGTTTTATAGAATTCTATTGAGAAAATATCAAAATATCTTAAAGATCGAACAGAAATATTAAGTTTTATAACTTGTAGTAATACAGCGCAGTTAACACTACCATTAAGAATGTCATGTACAAACATGAGCCCAGAAATAGTCTTTCTTCCTGCTAGAGTATGCATATCAATTAACTTACAGCGAGAAATATATGGCGGTATTGGAGTGCGTATCAAAATAAGGATTCCAAATGACAGACGCATACTCCAGTTTTGATCTCATGAAAGCATTGTATAAAATTTGTCGGTATAGGGATCTTTAAATTCAGAGCTATTCCTCTTTATGAAAGCCAGTGACGAATATGCCTTGGGAATAATGTAGTTTAGATGCTCAATGAACGTGAAACCCGAGTCAAACACCACCCCAAGATCTTTAATTTTATTATAGGAGCTTATAGCGGAGTCTGAAATATGATACGACGACTGCAGAGGTAAACGTAGAATATATTTAACTCATTTTGAATGGTCTGTATATCAGAGTTAGTTTTTACATATTTAAAAATTTTCAAATCATCCGCATATAAGAGGTGATCATGATTCAATAATACAAGGTTCGATAAACTGACAGTTGTCCCTCTCGCACCGCTCCCTTAGCAGTGGCACCGTGTTGCTTCTTTGCAAATTTACATGGAAACAGTGTAGCTTTGGTGTGAAATAAAAGTATAAGCTTTTGTGCAATATGTTTATTTGTATATGCATATGAAGCATATTTAACTGATGAAAACATAAGCAATGGATGTTTACATCAATCTCATAGTAGTCTTATTTTAATGTTGAGTCATTTTGCACTTTTTATACGGCTAAATAGCATATAAATTACGTATTTCACGTAGATATATCAATATTACGTTTAACATTTCGTTTAAAATGCCAGATTTCCTGCAAATACATTAGAATTTACGAAAGGAATTTCACTACTAATTGCCTACTTTGCGTACTTTTCTACTACCATTTTCGAAACAAGGGATTGCATTCTTGCCCTTTCTCTGTCCTTCGTAAATGCAACCTTTTGTAAGGGAGTGTCAAACCGCAGCTGTCAATAATTATCTAACCTTGTATTATTGAATCATGAGAGGTGATTACATTATTTGCAACAAGCACTGGCAATAAATTTTACTTGAAAAAGCTAGCAAACAAGTTAGCGGTCTCAAAGGGTGATTTAAACGTCGTCCCATTGAAAGACATACACGACGGAATAAGCGAAGAAGAACATTTGGAGTTAATAAAACTCCAAAACGCTTTTGGATTCGATTTAAAATTATGTTCAAAACCAAGGAAATAGTTTTTATAAAGAAACTTATCCAAAGAAATGAAATCCGACAGGTATTTCTCGTGGAGAACTCTGTATTGCCAATCACCCGTACTTTTAAACAATTTGAAATACTTATTTATTTATTTATTTGTTGAATTATATTTATAATAAATTATAAAATTTAATAGTTACAGCGCTAGCTGCTAGGGCTATTGGCTGTGTCGGTAATGTAAAAGTGTGGATTAAATCTTGACATCGATGGCTCTGATGTAATTGTATATAATGTTGATGTTCTGGATTGAAGGAGTTTTGAGTAGATCGATTGGGTTGTGGTTGTTAAGGATGGAATTTCTAGTTCTGCGGTGCTCCGGACATTCGAGGAGAAGGTGGTTGCGTGTTAGGCGTGCGTAGCAATGTAGACAGTTTCCGCTGTTTGGGTACTTAGTAGGTGCGAATGAGTTGCGTTTGTATGCCCAAGGCGCAGGCGGAAAAATACAAAGATTTTTTCTTTTTCTATGGTAGTTGGGTATATGGCAGTTGTATTGTTTGTGTTAACAGTTGAGTAATGGTGATGTTGATTGAGTGCTCTTTTGGCGTGTTGTTGTTTTCGGTGCTGTTGAAGACAGAATCACGCTAGATCAGTTTTCTTTATAATGGAGCTAATGATGGTTGGAGCCTTGCACGCAGACTTCGCTGCATTATCTGCTTCCTCATTACCAGTTATAACTACGTGCCCTGCTATCCAGAAGTTTTTTGTGTTTGGACTGGCATAAAATATCACGGATCGCGTTTATAGTGTCCCAGTTGCTGTTGGAGATGTTTTTTGTCGCTTCTAAAACTGAGAGACTGTCGCTGAAGATTACAGCCTTCTTCTTCTTTTTTTGCGCTATTTGAAGCGCCTCCACTATACCCGCGGCTTCCGCGGTAAATATTGACGCAGTAGGTTGCATTGTGTAGTTTGATAACGTATGACCGTTTGCGTCGACTACTGCGTAAGCGGTGCTATGCTCTTCTTTTGAGGCGTCTGTATAGAGTATTTCGTAATGTTGGTTTTTAAATACGGAAAGTTGTTGATTAAATAGTTTTGCGTACATTGTGTTAGGAGTTTTGTCTTTTTATATATTGCTAGCTCTGTATTGCATGTATTTGCTTCAAAGAGCCAGTGAGGGTATTTTTAATGTGACATTTATGCATTTGATGTGTTTCGTTGTGGCCTTTGAGAATGTTGTGTATAGCTGAGGAGAGTTTTGGGATTTTTTTGCAGAGGATGGCTTTGTTGGTGTCGTTGTCGATTATTGAGTTATTTTGAAACAGTATTTTCGGTAGTAGTCTGAGTCTATTTTCGGAGATTCTGTCTTCCACTGCTGGAAGGCCTGATTCGGTCAACATGTTTGTTATCGGGGTGGTGACAAACGCATAAATGCAGCTCCTGATGGCTTGGTGATATGAGGGCTTGATGAAGTTTAGAGTGTTCTTTGGAGTACTGCCGTATAGAAAAAGCCCGCAGTCGATTTTACTCAGCACCAGATATATAAGTGTGTTTATATGTGTGTAGCTCCTACCGGCTAGGTACAGGATCAGGTTGATTCTAGACATTAACAATTTTTTCAGTATTGTAACGTGGTTGTTCCATTTGTAATTTTTGCTGAAAACAATGCCGAGAATTTTTAATTTGTCAACGCGTGTGAGATGGTTGGTATTTATTGTCAGGTCCGGTGGGTTTCAGTTGTGTTTCCGGCAGATATGTAGAATCGCTGACTTAGAAAAATTGATGTTCGCACCAGCTCTATGTGCCCAACTGCTGATTTCGCTTACAACATTGGTAAATAGCGTGTTGTTGTCATTGTTATTGTTACCTTTTGCCATTATACATATACAGATCGTCTGGCTGTATTTCAGTATGATGGTACTAATGCGGTTAAAATCGATTTGGGATAGGATTACCGACAATGGCGACCCTTGAGGTATTCCATTATGTAGTTGTTAGGTTTCTGAGAGCGTATTGTTGATCTTAACTCTTAGTCGGCGGTTAGTTAAAAAACCTTGGATAAACAGTAGTACCTTACGACCGATTCCCCATGGCTGCAGGGTTTCGATAACAATATGCGCACCAATCCGATCGAATGCTTTTTCAAAGTCGATTGATAGTATTGAAACGTGATTCTTTGAGGAGAGGGCTTTGGCGGAATGAAAATCGATGTGGAGAAGTGCATCAGAGCAGCCGCTCTTAACTTTGTAGGCTACTTCGTTTGGTGTTATAAGTTTTCTGTTTTCTAGAAACCAAGATAGTCTTTTAGCAATTATTTTTTCTAAAATTTTGCCGAGGCATGGCAGTAACGAAATTGGTCGATAGCTGGACATTTTAGTTGGGTCTTTACTCCGCTTGAGTACGGGGCGACGATAGCTGTTTTCCATGCGAATGGGATAACCCCGGTGTTAAAAATATTATTGTATAAATCGAGTTTTTTAAGTTCCGTCCGAGACGAAGTAAACTTTATCATTTTATATGATATACGATCCGCTCCAGGAGTATTCCCTTTGGCGCCATTGATCGCTTGTGTGCATTCGGCTGTGCTAATAGCTGACTCTAACATTTTAGTTTGTTAGTTTAGGATGGGTTGTGAGTTGAAGGGACTCTTGTTCGGTACTTCGCTGCTCTAAAAGCGGGGGAGAAATTATCGTCTGAGGAGAACTGTGCCCAGTCTGAAGCGAATTGATTTGCAATATTGGATGGATCGAGTAAGGGTTGGTTGTTGGATTTGATTGATATTATTGAGTTATCCATATTTCTGATGTAGATAGTTTTCAATTGGCTCCAAACTTTTGCAATGGGCGTATCCCGGTTAATTGTGCTAGAAACATTGCGCTTTAGCGGATCTCGCTGCTTTCCGAAATCTGGCGTTATTTGGTGGTGGATATTGTATGTCGAATGAGACTATCGTTTGTGGGCTTTCCAGTTTGTTACCTTTTCCAATCGAAGTGTGGAGAGCTCGAAACTCCACCAGTAAACGAATCTTTTCTGACCGGGGTGGGTTTGTGGAATATGTTTATTAGCTGCAACACGAATATACTTGGTGAGTACCGCGGCACCTCTGTTTGTCTGATTAGTGAGTCTTCTTGGCTCAAGCTCTTGGTCGGTCGTCTTTGAGAACTCATTCCAGTTTGCATCGTGTAATTTAAATTTGGCGACAAACGGCCTCCTGCAATGATGATTGGAAAGGGTTAAAGTAGTTTTAATTGGAAAATGGTCACTGTGGTAGATATCATCCAACGTATAACATGAAGTTATTGGAAGGAGTGCGGGGGAACAGCACGCAATATCGACGTGGGTAAGTGATCCATGTGTGGAGAAGTGTATTGGTTGCCGATCGTTGAGTATACACAGGTTGTGTGGTGATATTGCAGATTCGAAGATAAGTCCTCTGGCGTTGTTTGTCCGCGAGCCCCATAGGGTGTTCCAACTGTTAATATCTCCAGCTAGAATAATAGGGTTGTTTGTGTTTTGGAAAAGGTTGTCAATGTCGTGTGTGGTGAACGTTTGGTCAGGCAGTATGTAAATGGATATGACGGTGAATTTGATATTGAGTTGGATTTCGATGCAAATGTTTTGGATGGAGGATGAGTTAAATATTTGCGTATGGGGGATGTTACTCTTTATTAAAACGCCAACCCCTTGCTTGGCGTAAGTATTTGTGATGTAATTGGTGAAGTAGGCTGTGTAGTTTTTGGGAGGTATAAGGGTAAAGCTGTTGGGGCAGTGGGTTACCTGAATCGATATAAGCTGTGGTTGGTGTTCGTTTCTGAGAAGTTCAAGGTCAATACTGTTGTTAATAAAACCGTTCATGTTCTATTGCAAAATATTGAACTTGTCGAGCATCTGTATTAATTAAGCATATTTGTTCGTAACTTGGTGTTTACGAAGATAAGCTAGTAGCTGTATCGATTTGCACAGAGCTGGTTTCAGTTGCCGGGATGAAATAGTGATTATTTGAAATGAGTTGTTGGGTTATATTGGATAGAGGTGATGAGCTGGTATTTGTTGGATTTGCATTTTTTGTGTGTATACCTTTGTAGTTGGAGTTGGATTCTGGATTGATTGTGTGTTGATATTTGTTGCTGCTGGCAGTGTGTTTTGTGATTTTTTCTTGGTTGGTTTTTGGAGATTATTCTGGACGTTTCAGGTAATCAGTGGTAGATGTTGTTGATTTGCAATTTGCTGTTTTTTGGTCATTTTTGCGAGCGATGCTGTTGTTGGATGTTATTTCTGATTCTTTTACTGAGATGGCGTATGTGCGTTTGGATGTGTCAGTGGGTGGATTGTTTAGGTTATATTTTTTAAATGCTTCACCAAGTGAACACTTGTGTATGGTTTTGATTTGTAGAACGTCTTTCATTTGCTTGAATCTAGGGCAGTTTTTGTCGGATGAGGGATGAGTATCGCCACAGTTGGGACACTGGTTCCGACTACAGGTTGTTGGTCACGACTTGAGCTATGCGGGGCGCTCCTCCTTGCAAAACAAGCCTCCGCTGTTCAAACCCACTTAAGCCTGAACAATCGCAAATTAATTCTATGGACTGACTCTGAAATACTCTTAGATTGGTTAGAAAAACCACCCCATACATGGAAGACATATGTGTCAAACCGCACAGGCCAAATAATTGACTTAGTTGGGCTAGCAACTTGGCGACATGTAGCCAGTGCTGATAACCACGCCAAGAGGTTGCAAACCCCTGCAACTCGCCACCACCTCACTCTGGTGGAACGGCCCCAGCTGGATAACAGAATCACAAGTATTCTTGCCACAATCCCGCATACGCAACATAATACCCCCCGATTTTTATCGTTCCCCCGAGCCCACAGAATAATAGCTCATATGTTTCAGTTCATAAATCGCCTCAAAAATAAAGTAAAATGAGCGCCTAACCCCCCGCATCATGCACTAACACACCAAGATCTACAACAGGCTAAAATCACTCTGATTATGTCTACTCAGACCCGCTATTATGATCGGATATTATGATAACACTTTTAATGGTATCAAAGCCAATAAATGAAAAGAGCCCACTCTTAGTTCTTAATCCCTTCCTAGACTCGAAGGGACTGCTACGAGCCAATGGACGTCTGGCAAACTCCAGTTTGAGTTATAACGAGCGGCACCCAATAATAGTACCCGAAAAATCCCCATTTGCCACACTGTATATAAATTATTTGCACTTATTGATGCTACACGCCGAACATCGGCTTAGACAAGAGCTTTATATCCCACGACTAAAGCCGCAGATAAAGAAATGTATTTTCCTGTGTAAAGCCTGCCCTCTACATAAGCAGAAAATGCGCACGCAGATCATGGCAGCTCTACCGCCTGAACGCTGCAATTTCTGTTTGCCCTTTACCATCACGGGTGTTGACTCTGCGGGGCCTCTATGTTAAGGTCTTCCACCTTTACGAAGGGCTATGTGGCCGTTTTTGTATGTTTTTCGACAAAAGCGGTACACCTTGAGTTATGTTCAGATCTGACAACTGTAGCTTTTTTGCGGCATTTGCCCGCTTTGTCGGAAGGCGTGGATTTCCCTCAAAAATAATGAGCGACAATGGCAAAACATTCGCCGGAGCTGAAAGGGCCACTGAGGAGCAATTATTAAGAAATATGCACCCCAAGGAATTAATTTGCAATTTATTCCCCCTAGCGCTCCACACATGGGGGGTACTCCGGGAATCCGCCGTAAAAAGATTTAAAGCGCATTTCGAGAAAATCGCTGGTAATTATAAATTTACTTATGAAGAGTTCACCACACTATTAGCTCGAATTGAAGCCATTCTCAACTCACGGCCTATCAAAACCCTCTCGCAAGATCCCTTCTATTTCACAGCCCTCACCCCTGGGCATTTTCTCAGAGGAGCTCCACTTCTGGCCATACCCGAGCCAGAAACGCAATCCTTATTACTCACAAATCGATGGGAAAGAATTAAAGTTCTCCGTCACGAATTCAGCCGTCGATGGAAGGAGGAATATCTAAAAGACCTCCATAAAAGATACCGATGGAAAAACACTCGAGAAGCGCCAAAGATTGGAGACTGTGTCCTAATTCATGACGAATGTCTTCTCACCACGGAATGGCGCCTCGGCGGTATAGAGCAAATATATCATGGCTCCGACGGTCATTTCCGCGTAGTTGATCTCCGTACACAAAGCGGCATACTAACTCGTCCGCTAGTCAAGCTATGTTTCCTTCCAACCGCCTGTCCTACCGATTGCGCGAATACCGATACCTAAAATCATCAAACCGCAATAAACGTAACAAATCCGTAGCAAAAACCGAGAGTATCAAAAGTGCCTAAATCCGTGCCTTCGAACTCACACCAAGTGACTTACGCCTAGCAATTATGTTCATAACTGCTCTCATCTATGCTATACTAAAGTCCGTTCTCCCCTAATGTAGGTAAATATGGACGTGGAAATGCTTGAAGCCGCACTAACTCCAACTATCCGTTTGGCAATCACCGTGCCATGCTCGGCAGCACCACTAGTAGCAGCTCCTCGCTCTACTACGCCGCGTACCTCAGCACCTCCGGCCGCAGCCCACAGTGGGGTAATCGACCCTGAAAGTGGAGATCAATTCAAATGAAGTAAAAAAAAAATAGAAATCCGAAAATAGTTTAGAGGGATTTTTTTTTTTACGTAGGTCTTTAAGGCGTTACCAAAGAGCAAGAAAAGTTAAAATTTAGTTTTTACTCCCATAAATATTTTTTATTATTAATGATAATTTGTTAAAATCCTAATAATCATTAATTACAAGTTAAACTTCTCTTCTAACATTATAATAATTATCCTCATCATTATCTTCATTACTATTTTCATCATCAACATCACCCACATCATCACCTTTTTAGGTAATTTTTTATATGATAATGAATTCGAATTGTACAAATTTTCTCTTCAACAATTATCTACATGTTTTTGTTAAGCCTAGAGAGCAATTAAGAATATATAACCTTTAATAAAAGTAATCATCATCTTCGCTGGCGTCATTGTCATCATTATCAACATCTTCATCATCGCTATAAGGCTGCATAATTAACAACTGTTGTGCTTATCTCGGCAAATCCTACATTTTTTTGGGGTAGTTTTCTCAAACTTGATACAACAGGGTCGGAACTAATCAAAAGTCTATTAAATATATCTTCATTCGTTTTTTTTCTGTTGCACTTGCGAGAAAAATGTTCTCTGTAGCTCTTAAAATCTTTTTCGCCCCTCTAGAGCTTTTTTTGACAATTGGCGTTTGTTTTTTATTTTTATTTTGAACACGGAAAACCTGTAGAGGACTCAAGCAAACTTCTTCCAACTATTCCAACGAATTTTCAAATCAGAGATAAAATATCTCATCTTTTCATTAAACTCTTTTAAATTTTCATCAGACGGCCTGATGCGATCTTTCATTTGTCCCGTTAAAATCTTAAATTTATCATTGAATTGATCGCAGCGAGAGTTTTTCATTGTTTCCTAAAGGCTTTGACGAGTAACCCATATGATATTTGAGCTCGTTCCTATAAAGAAAATAATAATATAATTAGGGCTTTATAGTTATGGTTATTCTCCGTTTACCCGTCTACCCGCAACCATATTAGTTAAAAATATCATCACTATCATTATTTCTATTCACTGCACATGACATTCATGCATAGAAATAGCAACACTATAAACAATAACAAAGATTATAATTAACACTAAAAATATGCATCATGTACCATTCTTTACGGTATCACATATACCCTATAAATCATTGGACAAATAAATTACGCATTCTAAGCTATTATTGTAAAATTTAATAAGCCCAAATTTTATTTTATGAGTCAAAGCAGATATGTACATAAATGTATACATACTTTCTTTGATACATGCAAGTACTAAAAGTTTCGCCTTTGAAACAAAACAGTATTTAGCCTACGTTTGATAATAGACGTATGTACTTAATAGTTATGCCGTATGTAGGGTATAAAAAAACAGTAATTGAGCAAACAATGAACGTGGACAATAACAATATTAATTTTTTGTACGCTTTGTACTTAGTTTTCACTTGTCATATTTGGTTTTGTTCTTCATCGAGAATTTCATGTATATTTCACCAACGAGGTTATATTATATAAATCGATATACTGAAATAGTGCGCCGACATGCCGCAACTTTTTTTTTAAAGAATGACACTATAACGTCCAAGGTATAAGTAAATGATTACACTTTTGCTTGATCGTACCTACTTCTCAACTATATGTCTACGTATATAGCCAAGAACCCCTTATTTTTACGCTTAAGATAAAAAAAATAAAATAAAATACTTAGAACCATAGTAAAAGAAAACTAAAATCGCTTTGTATTGCCTAAATACCTGAACAAGAAGGTTCCATTACCGTTTTTGATGTATCTTTAAAGAAAACTCAGATATAGTTTGGAAATTTGAAATATTAAATCACGTTTTTCACTTTGCGCGCACCCAAAGGAAAAAGTCACGACTTTGAGAGTATATTGCAAGAAAATGGTAAATTTTTGGGAAAATATTTGATTACATAGTGATGTAGAATCTTATCTGCTTCCATTTGGTACTAAACCCTTCATTGTATTTTGAAATTCATTTTTTAATTAATTCGCAATATCGACATCAATTACCCCACTGTGCGCCGCAGCGCTAGCAAGTCGCGCAAGCTCATGGGTACTGCCTTAACTGCTTGGCGCTGTCGCACGCAACGAGGGAGTGTGAGGGCATCACCGATGCTCAACTCGCTTGATGCATCAACCCAAAATGCTCAACTCTCTTAACGCATCAACCCACAATGCTCAACAATCCCGCTTGATGCATCACCACTCCTCCGGAATGGTCTTAAAAAGCAACAGCCAAAGCGCTAAAAGCTGTTGGGGCTCTGTATGACTTTCAGCATACAGAGGTGGTACAAAAGTTACCATTGGCCACAGCGCCTACCCACATTTTTGACATACATAATACATAACGGATGCTCAACTTGCTTGACGCATCAACCCGCACACGATGCTTAACAAGCCCGCTTGATGCATCACAACTCTTCCGGAGTAGTCTCACGGGGCTCTGTATGGCTTTCTGCATACAGAGGTGGTACAAAGAGGTTACTATTGGTCACAGCGCCTACCCATTGTTGAGTTCAACGGACATCGTTTATATATATATCAACATACATGTTAATTTAAAAAGCGAGTATCTTTTATTTAAAACGAACGCGAAAATCCTTCTCGCGTTGCTAGACGTCCTAGTCCAAAATTTGTCGCCCGGTTATCGTAATCGTGCCCCAATTAGAATGATCCAAATCGTTTCTGAAAGAAGTGATCGTAATACTGAGCTGGATAACCCAAGGTATGTCGTTAGCGTTTGTAGTAGGGATGCATCAGAAACATCGATGTTTGCTATTCGATGTATCGAATAAAACCGATGTTTTGGTCTTTCCGACATACATCGATAGGTTCTTTCCCGTACGCAACGTGGGATCCCGCGGGTGCCCAAAACAGCCCAGAAATCATTCCCGTACTCATCAAAATGGGTAATAGAGATCCCGAAACAGCCCGGACTTTTTCTTCGGGTAAAAATGGATAAAGTGTCAAAGTGCATATCAGCTGGTTTGTGTTTACATGTTGCCTACATTCACTTGGGGCTTTTAAGGAATAGTTAATGTATTTTCTATCTTTATATTGTTAAAATCAAATTTGTGAAACAAAAATTCAATTTTCAAGAGTTTCCAGCTGTTTCTCAAATTCTGGGCACGAAATGTAGTTTTTTGCGTTCCCGTATTTCTGGATTATGTTCGATTTTTTAGAGAAAACTTTTCGCTTATTCTCTAATCACCGGATCCGGTCCGGATTGTTAGGGAAAGATCCTGATATATCGATGCATTTTGTTTCGATACTTCGACTTTTGTGTGCAATGTACACTGTACATACTAAAATTATTTTGGATGCTTCAAAACTCTATTCTAAATGTGGATTTTTCACTATTCAACCACTATTAGAATATACATTCTATTAATATTATCCAAAATATTATTGCACTAATAAATTAAATATTAATTTATATAATATTGCCACTCTAAAGCCATTTGGAAATTTGGATAGATTTGAAACAGCAATTTCCAAAATTGTTTCACATAACTTATGAACCAGTAAAATAATATAGTGTGCCAGCCAGTTTGATGTACGCTTATTTCTAAGCAAAATTTGAGTTACGTCATTTTCGCTTTTTTCAATTGTGGCATTAACCCTTGGCTTTTTTGCATACCTCTGCCCGGTTTCGGCTTAGATTCTCATCCTGATGGACTGAAAACATCGGTACTGCAAAGTTATGTGTGCTTTTGCACAAGCGACAAGAATTTCTTGATATGTTTTTCTTTTAAAGTTTGCACTCAAATCAAAAAACTTCATAATTTTTCACTCAAGGTGGCTAACATGAATGTCAAATGAAAGAAAAAATTATGATAAAGAATGGGCAAATAAGTGTACCGAGATAGAATATCATTGCTAGCTGGCACACTCTATATTATTTCATTAGCTTATAAACATTTAACAATTGTCGCCACTTTCGTAGCTTCCGAAAATTGTTTTTCGAAGGATTCTCAAAAGAACAGAAAAAACTGGGTATTGTAACTGTCTAAATCAATTAATACATTTCACTGTGAGTTATTACTTAAACACTTATCGAAGTTACGATTGCTTCATTTCCTTGTTGTATAATCTTAATTGAAAGAAACTGTTGATATTAAGAGTGTTCGCTATGCAAAAAACTTGTACAAATTGGTACCAATTCTTACCAAATCATGTTCGTTTGCCAAAAACCTAGTAAAACTTGCAAGGAGAGAGCAAAATTTTAACATTTCAATTGGAGGGGTAGTAGCAAATTGGTGCTAGGAAAATTTTTTGCCAGCAAGAATTGCAAGCAGGATTGTAGCACGTGGTTGCATTTTTGTCAACATTAATTTGTATCTACAAGTTTGTTAAATTTAAAAATGAACAATCTTGTTGCGATTTACTAATAAGGAAGTATGTAAATATTTGTTTATTGAATTAATTTAATCAATTCCAAACATTTGAAAGGTACTCGGCTCAAAAGCTGTATTCGTAATCGGAACGCAGTCGACACCACTGTCGAAATAGGAAATCCGACAGTGACTTCCACACAAAGAAATTGAGGTGTAGGTAAAGTGATACTAGCAGCCGTACAAAAACCAAGCGTACAAGTACTATGTTATAATTATTTCTCCTCGACTAAGCTGAAAGTTTAATGTTGTGTATGGAATTTTTCGATTTATTATTACGAATAAAATAAACGTTTATTTCCCTCCTACTTGTTTCGACGCATATTCGGGTCTTCCTCAAGGAATATATTTATAAGCACGAGAACCATACACATATGTACATGCAGTCATATCAAGAGCACCTCATTTCAAAGTGATATTGTTTTCCACTTTTGTTTAATTATTTATTTTTAAGAATTTTCATTAAAATAAAATTCATTCTCTGAAAAAATCCATTTAAACCCAAGTTTAAAACTTTGTAGAAAACCAGAAAAAATCAACAAATTTTCATCCAAATTTCAAACATTTTTTCAGAATTTTTTGAGTATTTAGTTTTAAAGCCCTTGCAATTTTACAGCAATAATGTGCAAGTTTCAAGTGGCTAAAAATTTCCGTTGTTGCGGTTTTCTTCCATACAAAAATAAATTGTGTTTATTCGTTATATGGGAGCAAATGCGACAAAAAGAATCAAAGATAAAATTGAATGGGCTATAAAGCTTCATACTCAAAAAAATTTTTATACTTCTGAGTAAATAAGTTTGAGATGTGTATGGAAATTAGTTGCATTTTTTTTAGATTTCTACAAAGTTTTAAGCGTGGGCTTACAGGGTTTTTTTAAATGAACTTTAATTTAATTGAAATATTTTCAGCAAATCACCACTAAACGCTATATACCGTCTGAATTTCATAAATTGTATAATATAATTACAGAAATATAATAAAAGCACTTGAATTTTCAAAATATAAATTATACTTTTATGATTTGCTTTAAACCATTAATGTGCTACTCTTCCACGCGAGAATCTGAAATGTGCTACCTTTCCACGCAAAAATCTGAAATGTGCTAGGCTTCCACGCAAATAATGAAATGTGCTACTTTTCGACGCAAATAATGAAATGTGCTAGCCTTCCATGATAATAGTGAAATGTACTAGTCTTCCACGCGAATAGTGAAATGTGCTACTCTTCGTAGGGACCGACGATATAGTGTTTAGTGTTGGACAATTTTTGCTCTTAAAATTAGGAAAATTATGTCGAGCAAAAATAAAACTAGGTACTCAAAAACGCGAATATGTGGTAGATTTCAGACCTTGTGTGGTAGATGTGGTAGAAGCTCAAAGAAGTGGCCGATCTACCACAATGTGGTAGAAGTCCGATCACTGGTTAAGCTCCGTGCAGTGAAGAAGCGAGTAAGCTCGGCGAGATAACCGTTTACTTTCGAGCACAAATCATCAATTTCATTCCCAGACGCCATGATCGAACAATCGTCAGCATAAAAGACTATCGAGACTCCCTCTGGTGGTTGAGGGAGCTTTGAAATGTAAAAGTTAAACAGTAATGGGTAAAGGCCATATTATTTTCCTATTTTCCACTCAGATAATTCGCCGACCACCGTTTGATTCCCTGTGGGAGAGAGGAGGCCTCCATGTCATATAGTAGCGTTGAGTGGCTGACAGTGTCGAACGCCTTAGACAGGTCCAGCGCTAATAAAATGGTTCTCTCACAGGAGCGGTTTCGGTTAAGGCCACGAGTTATCTGGGTATTTATGGCGTTAAGTGCTGTTGTTGTGCTGTGCACTTACGGAATCCATGCCGATGCTTCGCTGGGGTCAGGTGGTTCGTAAAATACGGGAGCAGCAAGACCTCTAGTGTCTTCGGTACCGGGGAAAGGGGGGTTATCGGACGATAGGACTCTCCTTTGTTGGCTGGTTTCCCCGGTTGGAGCAGTGGGACCATTCTCCCCATCTTCCAAATGTCTGGAATGATGAGAGTGGCCATTGACAGATTGAGGACCTCCGCTAAGTACGCTACTCCCGCAGGACTCAGCATCAACAAATTTCGTCGAGTACAATGGCTTTGGAAGCTTTTGCCTTCCCGATGGCTACCCTTAACTCACCGCTGGTGAAAACAAGAGGCGCACTAGGTTTTAGCAGTTTGTGCAGCCTTCTCATCACTCGACGTTTGGCTTTATCCACCGGAGGACGCAACATGAATTGCCCGCTAAAATAGCTCGCGCATCGCTCCGGGTCTGATGAAGCGTGGCTACCAAAGTATATTTCAACTCTGTCGTCACGCTTCGTCCGGTTGGAGAATGACCTCACGGTAGACCAAAGCTTACTGACACCAGAGGCGAAGTTGGAGGTCTTCAGATGCTCTTCCCATTTCTTCCGCTTATGTACGTTCACACGTTACCGAATCCGAGTTGAGATCCCTGATACGGGGATTTCCGGGATTGGCCTGACGAAGGTTGTCACGTTCATCGGCTAGGACAGCCGCTTCAGCAGGAAAATTCGGACGGGGGTCCGAGATACATCCCGCTGGCATGAAGCAGGCTGCAGCAGCAGTGACAACCCTGCGGAATTTACGATCACCTACGCGAACGTCGGTTGATGTGGGTAGTGCAGTGAAGGCGTGAAATGCTAGCTATTGACTCTCGAACGAAACGCATTAAAATAAACACTTCGATTTAATTTTACAGTTTTATTTAAATAAAAGAGAGATCCCGACTAGCGACATAAACTCCTCAACGTTCAAAGTATTCTGCGTAACTATTCTTAGCTTCTACTATTATTTATACACACGCTTAGATTCTACGCTTACGCCTCTATGCTTAACATATTGGCTCACGTTGGGTGTTCCACCGCCGTCACTCAATTCCTTGCTCAATCATCGCACTCTAAGTGTGTCATTAGAAATTCGATCTATATTTCGTTATTCCTGCATTGCTTGTTTGCACTGCGCTTAAGTCGGTTACTCAAAGGGTCGAAGTGCCTGCGCTTCTTTGTTCAAGTGCATTGCCATTAATTGTGTAATTTATGCGAGACGTTTTTAGTGTCAGAGTTGCTGACAGAAATAGAGGTCAATCCGAATATGGGTTAGCGTTGACAGCAATCCGATATTTGACACTGCTTTAAAAATACAGGGCAGTGACGATTATCGTGACACCACCCTTTTCTTCATGAAAAATTTTTAATTCGTTTTTAGTAGTAAAAAGGGATGAACGATTTTTCACTAAAAAATTATAGTGATTATATTATTTTATAAACTTACATAATTTCTTTTTTTTCAGTTATATATTAATAAATTGCTATATTGTAATTGAATGAAATTTGGTTTCTTAATTTAATAGTATTTGAATTTTTTAATTTTGATTACCTTAGCTGTTTGTACTTATTTTATTTTATTAAGTGGTGCTTTACTTAACTGAGCTAATATTATTCTGATTAGCATATTTTATTCTAATAGGTTTTTACTTAGTTGAACTTCTTTAGTTTTCTTGATATGGTTTTGTTAATTTGAGCGCTCAATTCATTGTTTTATGTTTTGAAATTTAAGAAATAGATAAAATATGGTGCGTCACACCTCTTAGGTTTACATTTACTATTTACATTTTCTTTAACCGATCTTATGTACGGTTGTAGTTTTTGAATTTATATCAATTTTGCAATTATTGTTATTGTCTACTTCTAACACGCGGTAAGAACCTTTGTATATGCTGTCTAATTTATGGCTAGCTTCAACGTGAAGCTAAACCATGACATCTACCTGAATAGACTGCGGATTTGACTTTTTATCGTATTGCTTGTTGTTTTGTTGTTTTGACCTTTCTAAGTAATCTCTAGCTCTGTTTTGCGCTAATTGTAGTCTATATTTTAGTTCTTTACTATAGTTGTCAATGTTGTATAGTGGATCGATTGTTGTCTAATTTAGAAAGTCGTATGATGGTGGTGTTTTACCATAAACTAATTCGAGTGGAGTATAACCATGTGTTGTTGATGGAGTGGTGTTATATGCGTATGTGAAGAACTTAACGCATTCAACCCAATTATTTTTACTTCCGTTTAAGTAAGATCTAAAATATTCATTTGGTGTTTTGTGACTACGTTCAACAGTGCCTAACGTTTGATGGTGTTATGGAGTGGATGTTTTGTGCTCAACCTTCAAAAGTTGGCAAAGTCCTTTGAGAAGTTCATTTTTATATTCAGTACCCATGTCAGTAATGATAGTCTTTATGGGTCCATGAATCAAAATGCAATTTTCAACGATTGCTTTCGCAACATCTTTGGGTGTTTTGTTCGGAATTGGAACAGTTATTAGAAATTTAGTTAAATCGCATACGGGTGTTTCCATCGGAAGGTCCACCACGACAAAAGAAAATAAAAGTCTTATATCTAAAGTATTTACGGGCCGATTAGTCTGCTTTTTAAAATATGTACTGGCTATGTAAGTATAATCATGTTTGCGTAAAATGGTCTTCCTATGTGGCGCCAAGGTTGAGATATTTCGAAAAACCGTATTCATGGTCCGCTTTGGTTCGAATTTGGCGTATGTAGTTGAAACATAATAAATCATAGATTTCCAACAAATTCACCGTGAATTGGCGCTGAAGTCAAAATATAAGGTACTAGCAGACCCGGCGAACTTCGTCCCGCCCAAAATTTTTATATATTTTATTGAAACTTTTTGGTCCAACATTTTCACCAACAATTCACGTTTACGATTTTCATTGGCACATTTGTCTGCTAAGATTAAGGTTTGGTGGTCATTTGCCGCTTTAAATAACCTAAGGAAAGTGTTATATCCGTTCTTGAAATTCTCCAGTTGTGCGGCATTTCATAGCACGGTTATTCGCAAAGCGAAATAAATTTTTTCCTCTTCACTCCCTGGCGGCAACAATGACCCGGTTCTATAGTGAATGTCCTAGAAGCTTTACAGTATAGTAGGTGGCAATTTCAAAATGGGTGCGAATCATTGTTCTACAGAAATGCAATATACATATACTTATTTCAGACGAAATACCTTAAAAGTTTGAACGCATAATAATATTGGAAAATCACATCCATTGGGCCAATTGCAACGCAGGAGCGTTCGATATACTCAATGGTGCAACAGGTCGATTTAATCTGACCTTCACGGCCCCTTTTCTCACTTGGCTATTTTTAGTAATAGCTCGACTTCAGCACCACTTGGCAGCACGTTTTTGCAATAGTATTGCATACATATTTAAAACATTAGCCAAATCGGATCATAAATAAGATTTTTAGTAATAACTCAACTACAGCGCCAACTGTCGGATTAAATTGTGAAACTAAACCATCCAGAGACCCACTCAAATACACAAAAAGTTTCGTTAAAATCCATACAACCATTTAGGAGGATTTCACTCACAAACACACCTACAGAAGAATAAAAAAATTCATTCAAAGATAGCTAAAGGTCGGTACGTTTGTAGGCCTCACACCCCTTTTCAAATAGCCCAAATTTTCTCCATGAGTATGGGCTTGATTTCAACTATATACATATCTCCATACGAAGTTCCAGTACTGTACCATGAATACTTTCAGAGATATGCAGTATAAAAATTCGATTTATATGGGAGGAGCCACGCCCCCCTTTCCAACAGCTGCCCTCTTTCTTCATGAGTATGCGATTGATTTCGTATATCTCCATACCAAGTTCCAGAACTCTACCATGAACACTTCCAAAGATAGGCAGTATGAAAAATTCGGTTTGTATGGAAGATGCCACGCCCCCTTTTCCAATAGTTCCAATTTTTCTCCAAGAGTATGCGATTTATTTCGTACATCTCCATACAAAACTCTAGAACTCTACCAAAAAATTTCCAGAGATAAGCAGTATGAAAAATTCGGTTTGTATAGGAGATGTCACACCCCTTTTTACAATAGCTAAAATTTTTCTCCAAGGGTATGCGATTGATTTCGTATATCTCCATACCAATTTCCAAAACTCTACCATGCACACTTTCAGAGATATGTAGCATGAGAAATTCGGTTTGTATGGGAAGTGCCACGCCCCCTTTACATATAGATTTTTTTTTCAGCCTAAAACCAACCTTGGGACACGTGCGGCAGGTGGCAGTTTCAAAAAAATCGGTTCAGCCGCTCTCGAGCCTTGCGAAAACTAACAAACGGCTTTCTAAATATAAATTAGTTGAGATATATTATATGTTATAATTATATTTTGACAGTATCCGTTCTTTCTGATTGGCGCAAAAAAATCTTGCCTAGTGACGAATTCGCCCCTTGATATGGTCGTTACTTAAAGCGATTTATATCCGAAATTGCATGAAAATTGGAAAACAGGAATCTATGAGCTTATCCAGGCAAAAAGCTACCTATGTACCGACGTTTAAGCAAGTCGGACCATAAATACGATTTCTTCGAACAGATCGGTCCCGGGTCTACTTCTCGGACAAAATGGATCATATATGCTAATATATGCTAAAAAGCTACCTACGTACCGAATTTTAAGCTAATCGGACCGTAAAAACGATTTTTTCGAATAGATCAGTCCCTGGTCCACTTCTCGGAAAAATGGACCATATGTCCTAATATATGCTAAAAAACTACTTACGTACCGAATTTCAAGCAAATCGGACCATAAATGCGATTTTTTGGAAAGATCGGTCCCTGGACCACTTCCCGGAAAAAATGGGTCCTATATGCTAATATATGCTAAAAAGCTACTTACGTACTAAATTTGAAGCAAATCGGACTATAATAAGATTTTTTCGAATAGACCGGATCCTGGTCCACCTACCCGAAAAAAGTAAAATTTTTTTAGCCTAAAACATGGTGGTTACCGAAAGCTATTTGTATACAAAATTTCATGAAAATCTGACCAGCCGTTCGCGAGATTACCTGTTACAAAAAAAAGGGACTTCTCTTTATATAATTAGTATAGATATTCTACATAAAATACATGTTTCATTTGCGTTAAAAATTCATATAAAAGCAATATTAACAAAAATATAACGATGGAATATTACGTTTCACACTTGGGGTTGTAAAGGAAAATTGAAACAAGTTGCATTATTTCAAAAAACTCTAAAAACAACTAGAATTGCTGCAAATCATATTAAAATAAGTTTCATGAAAATAGCCAGCTACAATTCGCAGAGTTTTGCGATTTTGTAAGAAAAGAAAAAATCTTCCATTTTTTGTCACGTAACGACACTCGCTTTAAATTCTTATATTTCAGGACCAAGCAGTTCGATTGTTTTCATTTTTCTGTTAAATATAAAGCTAATTATGTGCTATACAATGGCCCAAAAAAGTTAAAGAAAACAAATGGTATTCCTTGTTTTTATCACATTGAAACGTACGACTGTCACGTATGCGACGTATGGAAATACCCATATGATTGTAACTGCATAATCATTATTGTTAAATGATTTTGGTAATGGTCCTACTGCGTCAATTTGTATCGTGTCAAATGCGTTGATGGGTGTTGGTGTTTTTGTTAATTGTTCTATATTTTTATACCTGATTTGTTTGTTTTGCACTTTTCACACTTTTGATGTAGTTTCTAATATCTTTTGTTAAATTTTTCCATGTGTAATTTCGTTTTATTTTATTTAATAGTCGCGTGACGACTGGGTGGCCACCAAAGACAGGGTCATCGTGAGTTTTTCTAGAAGTTCTTGTTTTTGACTTTCAGAAGTTGGTGTTATGAGTGCCGGTGTTATGGCAAGTGTTACTTTTTTTTTAAATTTTGTTGCCTATATTTTTAAATTCATTCATGTCGACATATTGAAATATTCTATCACTGATTGCAATCTTTATATTATCGATATCCTTACTGCCAACTAATTTTTCAAGTTTTGGAAATAATTGCGCTAGAGCGAACATGAACAATAAGTTTATCTATATTGAGTTCTAGAACATGTTTTTTACCATTTAATATTTTCAATTTTTGAGTACTCTTATCTTCAATTAGTTTTAGGCATGGTAACTTTCTGATTTTTTCGTTTGTTAATGTTTCATAAATTTGTACAGATACGTTCGTTTTATTTGTTTATGTGTTTGGTAGATCATTTGGTGAAGGGTTGTCTTTTTATGTTTTTGATCTTGAAGTGACTTGGAAAATTTTGGTATTCTCGTCTTTAACTTGTTTGATTTGCCCAAAATCAATACGAGATAAAGCGTCAGTACCACAATTTTATTTGCCTTTAATATATTCTATTTCGAAATCAACTTCTTCGAGATCGAGTCTCATTCGTGTTAACTTTGATAACGGATTTTTCATGCTGAACAGATATGTGAGGGGTTATGGTCACTTTTGACAAATAATTTTTTACCGAAAATATATGGTTTAAAGAAGTTTATTGCACTGTGAATTGCTGTTAATTCTTGTTCTGTTATAAATCTACGATAATAATTTACAAAAGCTATAAATCTTTTTGCTTCGTCTCCATTTGTGGCTTTCGTGGGTTGATTTTATCGTATTTAGAGTTATCGGGTAGAATTCCTTGATATGTACATTTATGACCTAGAAATGTTACTTCAGAATTAAAAAGTGTACATTTATCTGGGTGTAATTTTAAATTTGTCTGTCTACAAATGTCGAAAATTTGTTTGAGATTTGAGATTATATGGTTTTCGGAGCATCCTGTTACTTTGAGGTCGTCCATATAGACGAAAGCTTTATTTGGGCCTAATCCAGAGAATGGCAGTGACATCATACTTTGAAAAGAGTTTGGTGAGATTTTTAAACCAAATGGTAAACGTTTGAATCTGTATGATCCTTGATCTGAAGAGGAGGATGTTAGGTCTCTAGAGTTTTCTTCAAGTTCAATCTGGTGAAATCCGGATATTAAATCTAAATTGCAAAAATATCTTGCTGCGCCTAGTTCATCTAAGATGTCATCAATGCGTGGAAGTGGAAATTTATCAGATACTAATTTTTTATTCACTTGTCTGTAGTCTATCACTAATCTCCATCTTTTGTTTTTACTGCCTGGTAGCTCTTTTTTGGGAACCAGTAAGATTGGGCTCTTATATTCCGATGCCGATGGTTCTATAATATCAGTTTTTCTATTTGCCTATTAATTTCGGGTTTATTCACGTGTGGTAATCTGTAGTTTTTAATGTAAACGGGTGTATCATCTTTGACTCTAAGTTTTTGTTTGTAAAAATTGTTGAAAGTGATGTTGTCTGTCTCTAATGGAAATACATCTGTATATTCTTTGCATAAGTTAATGAGATTTTCTCTTGAATGCTCTGCACAATTGTTTGATAATTTATTTAATATTGTTTTGTCTCTATCTTCTGTTTTTTCAACTGCTTTAAATGTTACCTGATAGTAGCTTTTAAGAGTTTCGGATTCAATTTTGAAATTATCTAAATATAAATTGTCATCTGTGGTATTAAGAATTTTGATGTATGCATTATTAGGGTTTAGTTTCATCTGTGGTATTAAGAATTTTGATGTATGAATTATTGGTGTTTACTATTGTGTTGCTATGAATACACCTGCTGCTATTGTTTGAGTTGGAATGAAAACTTTATTTTCTGTTGAATTGATGTTAATATTTCTAATTACTTCTGATCGAGCTGGGAGAGTTAGAGTATTTGGTTTTGGTGAATTAAGTATCTCTCTAAATTGGAATTTCAATTTTAAAATTTGGTCTTATTATAAACCAACTTTTACCAACAATTAAATTTTTTAATGAAATCTAAACCAATGATTCCATCGCATGGGATTGGGAAATTTTGTTCTACTATTCGCATTGTATGTTGAATTTCGTAGTTTCTGAATGAGAATTTTGCGTCTACTGCATCTATTGTTGATTTAGTTCCTTCACCTATTCCTATAAGGTTAAATTTCCGATCTGTATTTATGTTATCTACGTTTGTATAATTTTTGGATATGCTTATATCTGATCTTATATCTTGTCGGCCGCTGTGGTGTAGTGGTAAGCAGTGCGCGCTTCCACTCCGCAGCACCTGGGTTCAAACCCTGGTCAAAGCAACATCGCAAAAATATAGAAAAAGGGTTTCTCCTTAACAGCGGTTCCCTCGGCAGGCAATGGCAAACCTCCGAGTGTATTTCTGCCATGAAAAACAGCTTCACATAAAAATACAATCACCGTTCGGAGTCGGCGTAAAACTGTAGGTCCCTCCTCTTTGTGTGACAACATCAAGGCGCACGCCACAAATCGGAGGAGAACCTCGGCCAAACACTAATATATGTGTAAGCGCCAATCTATTATTATTATTATTATATCTGATCCCGTATCTAGCAAAAATGTGTCTGTTGAGTTTGTCAAAGATGTTTTAATGAGGACATAATTGCCAAATTTTAAGTTTATATGTAGGGTCTTTATCTCATTTTCATTTATTAATATTTTCTTCTAGGTGCATGATCCTCAGTTGGGCATCCTGAGGACCCTGCGTGTTTTCCGGAGTTGCTTCAATAGCTCTTACGTTACTTTGGGCTCTTCCTCTCTTTGAGTTTTGATTTCTATTGGTGTATTGGCCTCTACGATAATTGTTGTATCCCTGATAACGTTGACTGTTTTGGTGTTGTTCATTGTTATTTCTATAGTACCTGTTTGTGTTATATCTGCCTCCGTAATTTTGGTTTCCTCTACCTCTATAGTTGTAATTGTGGTAGTTTTGGTTTCTGACAAAATTGATGCTAGCAACATCTGTATCGTTTGTGCTTAATAGGGATGGGTAAATTCGATATTCGAAGCTTCGAAATTCGAATTTCAATCGAATTTTAGCTCCAAATTGGGAAATTTGGAAATCGAACTTTGTGTTGCTAAAATTCGGATAAAATCGAATTTTTCTAAAAAAAATCGAATTTCATAAATGATATGAATAAATAAACAAACCTTATACTTTTTATCAACAGCTTATTCTAAGCTTCTTAAATATGTAAAAGCTTCCTCGATGACTGTAGAAATGTGGATTTAATAAATGTTTTTTGTCGACCAAATTTTTTTTGTATACACCCTTTAACACAATACTATTTTACGCTTCCGATTTATAATTTTTTTTATTTCAGACTGATGACAAATTATCTTTTAATGAATATATAAAATTATCGGTTGGTGGCCTATGTATTTGAATATTTTCGAAGTATACTTGGCCATTTTGCTTAGTTCCCCACAGTGTTGGGAAATAAAATTGTTCCTTCAGTATGAAATCTATATAAAAAGTGTACTTTTCGACTGTAAATTGTATCGACTTTTTAATTTGCTCATATGCATGCATGCATACATAGATTCCCTTCAAGACCAATGATTTGATGGTATTCACGGGAAAGTTTATGTAGGTACATTTACATATTTTACACTTTTAACATAAATGTCAGATATTTTAAGATACACTTCTTACCAAACAAATTTTTTTAAGTTATTATGAATGGATAAAAAAGACATCTTCTTTGAATTCAGTACTAAAACTTGACATTTCAAGTGCTTATCAAAACTTAAAATTATATATTTTTAATTATAAAACTGCAGTTTACACTTTAAAAAACCCATATAAATCCAAAGTTTAATCTTTGCGCAACATTAAAAAAAATCAACAAACTTTCGTAAAGCTTTTTAATTAGATTTCCTAGAAATACATATTTTGAGTATGCAGTTTTGCAGCCCGATCAATACAAAAAAACGCAAGTTTAAAATACATTGCTGCGACTTATCGTTGATTTTTAATATATATATTTTTTTTTGATGAAGGCGTTGCTCATTTTCTTCATTAAAAAATCGTCGAATATACTTAGGCACTCCGCACATTACGCGCCTAATCATAGTAGAGTAATCGTTTTGTCATGTCAAAACGAATGCATGACGACTCGACTTCTGCACACTTGGGCGCCCTGCGTAAGCCCTGCTTGCGCGCACATTACACATTTTCTGGCCGGTCTTTCTCACTAATACACTCCCGCGAACATTTCTGCAATAAAATATTGCATACACGTTTATGGCTTAATACAATTGGCACGAGTTTTAGCACATAATCATTAATTTTCAATTATTATCTACTGAAATGACAAATAATTTTTATTTCGAGCACAAAAAAGTAAACAAATGCCGATATCAAAACGGCGAAATTTGGAAATCGAACTTTGTGTTGCTAAAATTCGGATAAAATCGAATTTTTCTAAAAAAAATCGAATTTCATATTTATTTCCAAAAAAATCAACTCTTCAACTTTCTTGTTTCTGACTAAATTTGCCATCACTGTGTGTGGCACTCCATTTGTCTTAGGGATGCAAGGAAACAATACATGTTTTTTGATCTGATGCATCGAGACAAAAAATCTGTGTCAAGAAGGAACTGTTATTATTAAATTAAAAAAATAAAATTGTAAAAAGTGCTTCTTTGTTGATTTTTTATTTTAAATTTGTAGAGGCTTTTACGTTTGGTAGCACGAAGCTTTTGCCTGAGAAGACCCCTAGTAAAATTTTCCGGAGAGTAATTTTCTAGAGTACACCAGTCGCCTAACGACCTTCCAAATTTGCTTTTTTTGGGATTTATTGAAGTAAGGATCAAAATTACCCTTTTAGGCGGGAGCTAATAGGTTAAAATGTTCTACGTAAATATTTCGCATGCAATTTTATTATATATGTCTTAACCTTTAATTTCGCTCAGACATATATTTTAATTATTTTTTTGAAAACTACTTAGGCCGAGACATGAAAACTTTAGTAGGCCATGAAATAAAAATACGAGCTAAGATCCGCAAATCTACCGAGTGTTTTACTACTGGATGGGTGTACTTTCAGAAAATGTTAACAAAGTCCGGGCTGGTTTGGGCTGCCCTACAGTGTAATTCAGTGGCGTAGCCAGGGGGGACGGGATTTGGGGGGGATAGATCCCCCCTTCGTCAGCGAAATTAAACTTTTTATTTTTGAATTAATAAAGGGTGTATACGAAAAATTTTGGTCGCACAAATACTCGTACTGTCGCGACATAAATAACAGTAGCCCAGAAAAAATACGTATCGCAGTTAGCCAACTTTATACTTTTAATTAAGTCATTACTTGTTTTACGGAATTTGTAATAGTTCTCAAAATGAGCTATACGAAAGCAGAAGTACGCAAATTAATTGTGCGCAAAAAAGGAGAAAATTCAAATTTTTCTTGCAATGATATCGCGAAATCATTGAAAGTTCCTAAGTCGACTGTAACTTATGTGCTCAAACAGTTTAACGAACGTTTAAGTACAGAAAGAAAAGTGGGAAGTGGCGGAAAAAAAGGATTTACTTCAAAAAAAAAAGGCCAATGAAGTGGTACGTATTTTTAAGGAAAATCCTGGACTCTATCAGAGATGTAGCTAAAAAGTTAACATGTCGCAAGGATACGTTCAAAAAGTTCGGAAGGCGAGAGATTTGCAATCATTTAAAGTCCCTTTAACGCCAAATAGAAACGACAAACAAAATGCCACCGCCAAAGCACGAGCGCGAAAGTTGTACGATAATTATGTTCACGATTTCGACTGCATAATCATGGACGATGAAACCTACGTTAAAGCGGACTTCAATCAGCTTCCAGGTCAGAGTTTCTATACGGCTAAGGGCAGAGGCGATGTTGCACCTAAGTTTAAGGAAAAAAAAGTGGATAAGTGGATAAGTTTGCAAAGAAATTTTTGATTTGGCAAGCGATTTGTAAATGCGGTTTGCGAAGCAACGTTTTTGTAACTTCTGGGACAATAAATCAACAAATTTACGTCAAAGAGTGTTTGAAGAAACGACTTCTGCCAATGGTACAGCTTCACACGGGCTCTGTGCTCTTTTGGCCAGATTTGGCAAGTTGTCATTATGGAAATTTGGCTAAGAACTGGTATGAAGAGAAAAATATCGATTTTGTACCGAAAGAAGCCAACCCACCGAATTGCCCCGAACTAAGACCAATTGAAAAGTATTGGGCTATAATGAAAAGAAAACTTCTAAAAACAAAGAAAATTGCCAAAACCAAAGAAGACCTTCGATCAAAAAGGACTGAGGTATCGTCTGAAATCACTCAAAATGATGTGCAGCGCCTAATGAGTGGTATTAACTCAAAAGTCCTATATTTCGCATATGATATGAATAAATAAACAAACCTTATACTTTTTATCAACAGCTTATTCTAAGCTTCTTAAATATGTAAAAGCTTCCTCGATGACTGTAGAAATGTGGATTTAATAAATGTTTTTTGTCGACCAAATTTTTTTTGTATACACCCTTTAACACAATACTATTTTACGCTTCCGATTTATAATTTTTTTTATTTCAGACTGATGACAAATTATCTTTTAATGAATATATAAAATTATCGGTTGGTGGCCTATGTATTTGAATATTTTCGAAGTATACTTGGCCATTTTGCTTAGTTCCCCACAGTGTTGGGAAATAAAATTGTTCCTTCAGTATGAAATCTATATAAAAAGTGTACTTTTCGACTGTAAATTGTATCGACTTTTTAATTTGCTCATATGCATGCATGCATACATAGATTCCCTTCAAGACCAATGATTTGATGGTATTCACGGGAAAGTTTATGTAGGTACATTTACATATTTTACACTTTTAACATAAATGTCAGATATTTTAAGATACACTTCTTACCAAACAAATTTTTTTAAGTTATTATGAATGGATAAAAAAGACATCTTCTTTGAATTCAGTACTAAAACTTGACATTTCAAGTGCTTATCAAAACTTAAAATTATATATTTTTAATTATAAAACTGCAGTTTACACTTTAAAAAACCCATATAAATCCAAAGTTTAATCTTTGCGCAACATTAAAAAAAATCAACAAACTTTCGTAAAGCTTTTTAATTAGATTTCCTAGAAATACATATTTTGAGTATGCAGTTTTGCAGCCCGATCAATACAAAAAAACGCAAGTTTAAAATACATTGCTGCGACTTATCGTTGATTTTTAATATATATATTTTTTTTTGATGAAGGCGTTGCTCATTTTCTTCATTAAAAAATCGTCGAACATACTTAGGCACTCCGCATATTACGCGCCTAATCATAGTAGAGTAATCGTTTTGTCATGTCAAAACGAATGCATGACGACTCGACTTCTGCACACTTGGGCGCCCTGCGTAAGCCCTGCTTGCGCGCACATTACACATTTTCTGGCCGGTCTTTCTCACTAATACACTCCCGCGAACATTTCTGCAATAAAATATTGCATACACGTTTATGGCTTAATACAATTGGCACGAGTTTTAGCACATAATCATTAATTTTCAATTATTATCTACTGAAATGACAAATAATTTTTATTTCGAGCACAAAAAAGTAAACAAATGCCGATATCAAAACGGCAAGCGCCTTACAATGTTGGGCGCTTCGATTCATGAAGTTTTTATGATTAGACGAAAACATGATTATAAATCGTAATATACAGAGCTTCATTTAAATACATCTGTTCGGTATAAAAGCTTCATACTTTAGTACGCCGGAACGATTACACTACTATGACTAGGCGTTTAATATGAGGAGTGCCTTAGATAATATGGAAGAAAATTACCGACATCGTCAAAAATATGCCATACATCAACTGTAAATCACAGCTACTTTAAATTTGCACTTTATTAGACTAAAATTGAATTAGGTAAAAAACTGCAAAATATTAAGAGATAAAATTGAAATAGATAGTTCGAAATTTTTACGAAAGCTTGTCGATTTTTTGAATGTTGTTCAAAGATTAAACTTATTTTCATTTAGTGTTTGTTAAGGAATAAACTATATTTTTATAAACAAATAATTCAAATTAAAATATAATAAAATAAATAGTCAAATCGAGTCAATATAATCATAATAGTATCGTAAAGTTATGATATTTCAGAACATCTCTTTCTTAATTAACGATGACACTGTTTTTATACGAAGCTGATTTCAACATTTTGTTTTAATAAAGCTTAGTATTGAAAATATTCTTTCAAAACTTGCCTAGGAGTGTCATATAATGGTTCGTTCAAAACCTTTTTGCAAAACTTATAAAGGCATAGCTGTACCCTGCCACGCTTTGCTGTGGTATATTCCTGTTACATGGATGATAAATTATTAACGAAACAAAGCATACCTATTTTAAATTCAGTGTGTGGGGTCATCCCTGGAAGATCAATTGAGCTCAAAAATTCCGTTGGATAATTAACTGATTCGTCTTTTCCACAACGGTGTTTATCGACTTATATGTTATTGTTTAAGCGACTTATGCCTTTCCCGCATAAACAAAGAGTAGCGAACACACATACGCACACACACTTGTGTTTAAAAGTAATTCGCTCGTTCTTAATTGGGTATGAATTTTTTATGCATTTCTCAAATATCTCTTCGCTGAACTTAGTGAAGTGATAAGTCGCTGGCATTTTCAGCTATGGTCAACGCTAATCCAACTTGGCTATCACACGGTGCTTTAAGCATCACCCACACTCCACTCCCGGAGTAATTTTTGGCATGGTATTAGGCTTCTGCTTACAAACCACACTGGGGCTCTGCACGAATGCATCCCTGGATAAATTTCAGATCATTGCACAGCAGCCTACGGCAGCTAGAGCATGACTTCCCCAATGAATACACGGTGAAAGGGTCCCATCTTGCGCTACCGCTTCATCAGCCTGCTCTCATATCTCTCTGTCTCTTTCTCTCTCGCATATCAGGCATACGAAGTGCGTGGCTGGCATGATGTACACCTATTAACCGTACGGACTCATTGAGCTCGATACATAAACACTCGCAAAGGTAATTCCTACCTCCTCAACAACTCTTACCCGACCACAACTCTAAACCTGGTCTCCCACTCTCCCTCCGCTAAACAGTTATTTCCTCACATTGGATTGAATATCATTAGTGGTATTCACCAAAGTGGGCAAGTGGCCTGGACGTCTGGTAAAAGAGCAGACCAGCTCAAGCAACTGCTGTTGTCAATACCCCTCTTATTTAGTTGATAGACATCCTTATTCTTCGCAGCAAGAATAGCTCGTTCACTGGGCCTATAATTAGTTTGATTAATTAAGAAAAATTTTGCCATCAGTTCCCCTTTCGATGCTCCTAAGTTACAAAAATTATCAGGCAATAAAATCTCTCGTTGGCTGGCAGCTTTCCATTCCCAATGCCCAGTACTTGTCGCGAAAATACCTCGTCTTGCCACAATGTTGACTATTTCAGGCAAGCATTTATCTAGTGGTAATCAAGATATTACAGACAATGTTTACATAAAATCTCGTGAGAGCAATATCAATACATTCCCGAATGGTTGAATGTTTCCATGCAAATCCCACGACAATCGATCAAGAATCTCAAGCAATTTTTTATGTGCCATCGCGCACTGATCCCAAGTAATTAGTTAAAATTTTTGTATAACTTTTTCCATACCGGATGTTCTGGAAATATTGCAAGTAGGAGTTTCGATGATTTATATGTTCAATGCCAGCTTAAGAGCTGAATGAGCAATGTTTCCACCAGGTAGCAATTCCAGGCGAAGCGATAGCTAAGGTTATGTAATTCTTTGAACGAACCGTTGCCATAATCAATCTGATAAGGAATGTTTTCCTAGTTCCTCCTGATGCATCAAGCAGAAGGTCTCCCAACTCCGTCAATTATCATTTTCATATTCTTTCTCTTATTTGGCGCTGTAAACGCCTAAGCCATTTTAGCCGAGATCGACAAAGAACGCCAGTCGTTTCTCTCTGTGCAAACTGACGACAATGGGAAATGCCACGTGAAGCCAAGTCCTTCTCTTCTTGGTCTATCCCTCTTCTTCTGGTACCGCCAGCGGATTTCGAGTTTAATACTTTCAGAACTGGAAAGTCGCCTCCCATTCGAACGACGTGGCCAAGCCAGTGGAGCCGCTGTATTTTCTTTCGCTACACTATGTCCATTTCGTTGTAAAGCTCATACAACTCATCGTTCCATCGTCTGCGGTACTCCCGTCGCCAACGCGCAGAGGGCTGTAAATCTTCCCTATTTAAGATCTTTCTCTCCAATAATCCAAAAGCCGTCTCATCGAATGTTGTCATTGTCTAAGCTTCTGCGCCATTTACCAGCTCGGGCATGATGAGTGACTTATAGAGTGTGGTTTTTGTACGTCGAGAGAACTTTACTCCCGAATTGCCTATTCAGTACAAAGTTGCACTTGTTGGCTAGAGTGATTCTGCATTGGATTTCCATGCTGACATTATTATCGGTGTTAATGCTGGTTCCCAAGTAAGCAATATTCTCTACTTTCTCGAATTTAAATTGGCAACAGTGATGTGGGTGTCAAGCCGGGAATGCTATGACTCTTTGTTTGATGACAGGAGATACTTCGTCTTGTCTTCGTTGATCACCAATCGCTTTGCTTCTTTATCCAACTTGGAAAAGGCAGGACATACTTCGAGGTTTTTGTTACCGATGATATCGATGTCATTGGCATACGCCAGAAATTACACGCCCTTGTAAAAAATTTTTCCTGAGTGGTTCAGTTCTGCAGCTATTATATCTTAACACTTGCATCATGCGATCGTAAATGCTCTCCTGAATTCGCCTTAATTTGGGAATGTTTGTTTGAGCATATAACAGGAGTTCACAATAGTAGTAGTAATCATAATCATAATAATATTATCTGATGTTATTCAAAATTTCTTTACTCGCAATATACTTAGGCCAAAAACATAGTAGAGCGGCGAGCAAAGAGCATCGAGCAAAGCATCGATTTCAAACGCATATGTTTCAATGGGAGAGCGTATAGTGAAGAGCAAAACGTGCATACACTTTTTTAATTATAGCTTTGCTCGATGACAGCTCTTCGCTTCGCTCGCCGCTCCACTATGTTTTGACCTATGGCGCTATGGCGACCGAACGAAATTGTTTATGATTCAAATTTAACTGTCTTATAATGTAAGGGAATGGTGACAACAATTTTAAGTTTTCATTATTTCATTTCATTTTTATGTTTTCGTTACGCCTTTTATCATTTCTTAATTTGTATCAGTAGCTTTTTATTAATTTTATTCCATTGCGTAATTTGTATACCAACTCTTCATTGATAATACGATCACTTCGTTTGATAAGATATCGTAAACTCTCTCCTTTTCAAACTGTCCGGATTTGGATAAGTGGAAACATTAAAAAAAAAATCTCTAGTAAAGCTTTCCCAATCACTTTCCATTTCGAACCATAATGCAAGTTATCATAAATTAATTCCCATAGTTGCTTTTCCCAACCTTCGCTTGGGTTATTCACACTTCAGCCACATTGCAACCGTTCGTCATATTGCCCAACAGCCTAATCAGCAGAAATATGACCAGATCAATGTTCACACGGTTGCTAGCACGGGTCGCTGTATCAGCAAAGCAATAGCTATTGCTATTGCTAGAAGTCACTGCACCATCATCGGCGTGATGTCAACATCACTAGCGCCACTATTCTCGGAACACCGCAGTCAATCGTCATCTTATTTAACAGCGTCAGCACAAACAAGAAATTACAACATATGAGCAACGCCGGAGTTACAATTCTGTCACAGCCACTATTCGCCGGCTGCGCGGCAGCAGCATCGCGCTGCGCTGTAGGTTAGGTGTTATCTAAAAGTTAAGTAGGGAGTTAGTTCTAATTTAGACTCATAGCTGACCCAACGGCAGCG
>NW_016157314.1:286256-302267 GCF_001687245.7 Rhagoletis zephyria | reverse complement strand
TTCGTAATTTTCAGGAGCCTACTACCCTGAGGGGGCTAAGATCATTTTTGGGTCTAGCGGGATACTACCGTTGTTTTATAAAGGATTTCGCTAAGATAGCGAAGCCACTTTCAAATATAATGAGGGGTAAATATGGCCGAGTTACTGCGTCACAGTCGAAAAAGATTCATATTGATCTGACTGATGAAGAGAAAAAAGCTTTCACCACCCTTAAGGAAATACTTGCATCGGAGGAGGTTACACTAACCTACCCTGATTTCAAGAAATCGTTTGAATTAACTACTGATGCGTCCTCGCACGCAATAGGTGCTGTCTTATCGCAAGAAGGAAAACCTATAACGATGATTTCCCGCACTTTAACCAGTAGCGAGGAACATTTTGCCACAAACGAGAGGGAGTTGCTAGCCATCGTTTGGGCACTAAAAACACTCAGAAACTACCTTAATGGTGTGACGAACCTCACTGTTCACACAGATCACCAGCCGCTCACTTTCGCGGTTTCAGACAGAAATCCAAACTCAAAAATAAAAAGATGGAAAGCATTCATAGACGAATGCAACGCGAAGCTCATTTATAAACCAGGCAAAGAGAATGTAGTCGCAGACGCATTGTCTAGGCAACACATGAACGCCTTGGATAACATGAGCACCGAAACGATTCACAGCGAGGAATCGTCGACTAACACAATTGAAAGAACAGATAAGCCGGTGAACTGCTTCCGTAACCAGATAGTGGTGGAGGAAGGAATCACACCGGAAAAAAGAACGTTCATTATTTTTGGAAAAAAAACCCGACATTTAATCACATTTAAAGATAAAAGAGATCTGATCAGCCTCCTGCAAGAAGCGGTAAAATCGGATGTAGTCAATGCAATACATTGCGACCTACACACGCTTGCCCTATTTCAGGATGAACTGGTTAGACTCTTTCCAACAACCAAGTTCAGGCATACAGAAAAATATGTCAACGATATATTCGACATAAATGAGCAACAGGAAATAATCGCAGCTGAGCATAATCGAGCACATCGAGCAGCCCAGGAGAATATGAAGCAGATACTGGAAGACTATTTTTTCCCAAAAATGGGAAAAAAAGCTTCACAATTTGCTGCCAACTGTCGCACATGCTCTAAAGCAAAGTACGATCGCCATCCACAAAAGCAACTCATCGCACAGACGCCCATTCCCTCATATTGCGGAGAGATACTCCACATAGACATATTTTCAACGGGTTCTAAATATTTTCTGACTTGCATCGACAAGTTTTCAAAGTTTGCTATCGTGCAAACTTTAAAGTCTAGAACAATAGTAGACGTGAAGCCACAGCTTCTCCAAATACTTAATATGTTTTCGGGCACGAAAACTGTGTACTGTGACAACGAAAAGTCACTAAATTCTCAAAGCATCAAATCCACATTAAAAAATCACTTCAATATCGACATCGCGAACGCCCCACCCCTTCACAGTACGTCAAACGGTCAGGTAGAGCGATTCCATAGCACCCTGATGGAAATATCGCGATGCCTTAAACTCGATACCAACATGGACGATATCGAGGAGATAATCCTTTTGGCCACAATAAAATACAACAGATCCATTCACACTGTGACTGGGACGAAACCCATCACTATTTTCCGTCCAGGAAAAGAAGACAAGCAAATAATGTCCTGCATAAAAAATGCACAAGATAAAGAATTAAGAACCCATAATAAGAACAGACAGGATAGAGCGTTCGAGGTAGGTGAAAAGGTCCTAGTCAAAAATAATAGAAGACTAGGCAATAAACTTACACCTCTCTATACCGAAGAGGAGATCGAAAAAGATCTCGGCACTACGGTGCTCATAAGAGGGAGGAGGGTCCATAAGGACAACCTTCGGGGAAGCTGAATTATTATTAGTCGCTAATGGAAACGTATTTATTACAGGATTGTTTTGACACTGGTTATGGCAATATCGGCATCGTTATCAACGGGACGAATAATAGACTACACGAACGCAAAGTACATTCCAGTGGTTGATGGAGACCTTATAATCTGGGAAAACTTCGGACACATCAAACATATTACTAACCTGACCCTATACGAACTGTTACGGGACGAAACGTCTAACGCTACGGACCATTTTCCAAGAACGCACATGAGAAAGTTATTAGACGCAGACATAAACCAAATAGACAGACTTTTACAACTGTTAAATACCCACCACAGGCAGGCAAGAAGTTTGAACGCACTCGGAACAATACTAAAATATATTACAGGTACTCCAGACCACGACGACTTTGACAGACTGACTAACACAGCAGAGCAACTAATCGACTCACAGGACAGACAGTTTACCATCAACACAGAGTTGCAGAAAGAAATTAACGACCTTACTACTACGGTAAATAAAATATTAAAGTCAGAAAAGCAGAAAGAAATAGATACGGGTTACCTTTACGACATACTTACAGCCAGAAACAGGGCAATAATAACAGAATTAGATAACATAATCACCTCCATCACTTTCGCGAAAATCGGGACTCTTAATCCCATCCTTTTGGATAGCTCAGAAATAAATTCAGTTATAAAAACACAGCACTTCACAAGCCTCAACGTAGCCGATATAGTACCTTTAACTAGAGTTAAGATTGTTCAGTATAATAATGCAATATACTTTTTAATAAAATATCCTATACCTAGATTTAGATGTAAGAAAACAATAATTTTACCAGTAGCGCACGGCAATCAAATTCTACACCTGCAGGAACCTACCTTAGCTACATGCGACAACCACACGGTGGCTGTAAAGAATTGTAGCAACACAACCCCGGCATTTTGCTTAGCATCATCAGCCAAATCATGCGCGTTGCAACTAATGACACACAACACCGCCAATTGCGGTACGACGTTTAATAATCTCTCACCTATTACAACGATAGGAGACGGCCTGATTGTTGTTAATGATCAAATTGCGGTAACAGAAGAAATCGATGACGTTCCGGTTACAGTCAACGGGACCTACCTGGTGACCTTCGAGAGACAGGTAAAGGTTAACGGAACTTTATTTTATAATGAAAATTCTACAGCGCCTTTGAAACCTGAATTGCCATTGTCTCCAAATATCAACCTGACGCAGCATATAGAAATTTTAACTGCCCCTTACCTCCACCACGTAAACCAGCAGAACCTCCGACACATTAAACATCTTCAAAAAAGTATTGAGCGTAGTAACATAATGAGTCACGTTGCCATTGGAGCGTTTGTAATTATGGGACTGCTCGCATATGCGTTTCAGCGCGCAGTCTTAAACAAGAAGAAAATCTCAATAGCCAAATCCGTTAAGGCAGCAATTGAAAATGCCACTACAAGGGCCGCGGACGTCCCCCACTTAGAAGGGGAGGAGTTATCATAAATTAATTCCCATAGTTGCTTTTCCCAACCTTCGCTTGGGTTATTCACACTTCAGCCACATTGCAACCGTTCGTCATATTGCCCAACAGCCTAATCAGCAGAAATATGACCAGATCAATGTTCACACGCTGTATCAGCAAAGCAATAGCTATTGCTATTGCTAGAAGTCACTGCACCATCATCGGCGTGATGTCAACATCACTAGCGCCACTATTCTCGGAACACCGCAGTCAATCGTCATCTTATTTAACAGCGTCAGCACAAACAAGAAATTACAACATATGAGCAACGCCGGAGTTACAATTCTGTCACAGCCACTATTCGCCGGCTGCGCGGCAGCAGCATCGCGCTGCGCTGTAGGTTAGGTGTTATCTAAAAGTTAAGTAGGGAGTTAGTTCTAATTTAGACTCATAGCTGACCCAACGGCAGCGTTGTAACGAATAAATAAAAAATAATAAATAATAAAACGAAGAACGGTTTATTTGCATAGTCCTATTTAGAATATTTGCAAATCAAGATTTCTCAAATACCTTTCCTTTAGTACCCATATTGTCACATTTCATCTATTTTATCAATTTAATTGAGTTAAATTTTCAAACATATTTTCGACTGAAAGTCTTCTTAAAACTATTTAGTTTATTACCCACATTGCAATATTTCGTTTATTTAATCAATTTAACTGAGCTAAACCTTCAAAATAGGTTGCGACCCACCTCAAAAATTTTTCCAGCAGTCATGTTTTTTAAACCTCTTTAATATGATACCTATATTGTAATGAATCATTTATTTTTATCAATTAAATTTAGTTAAATTTTCAAACAGGTAACAACCCTCAAAAATATTTTCGGCTGTAAGCTTTCTTAAAACTCTAAAGTTTAATACCCACATTGCAATATTTCACTTATTTATCAATTTAACTGAGTTAAATTTTCAAATAGGTTGCAACTCTCCTCAAAAATATTTCCAGCAGTTATCTTTCTTAAACCTCTTTAATTTAATATCTATATTGTAATATATCATTTCGTTTATCAATTAATTGCGCTAAATTTTTTAACAGATGGCAACCCTGCATTTATTTTATTAATTTTACTGAGTAAAAATTTTCAAAGACGGTCTTTAATTTGATACCAATATTGTAATATTTCATTTATTTTATCAGTGTAGTTTAGTTAAACTTTCAAACAGGTGGCAACCCTAATCACACATATTTTCGGCTGTATGCCTTCTTAAAACTCTTCAATTTGCTACCCACATTGCAATATTTCATTTACTTAATCAACTTAACGGAGTTAAAATTTTAAATTAGGTGGCAACCCTCCTCAAAAATATTTCCATCAGTCATCTTTCTTAAACCTCTTTAATTTGATATCCATATTGTAATAATTAATTTATTTTGTCAATATAATTGGGTTTAAAAATTTTAAAATAGGTGGCAACCCTCCATTTTTTTGCGGTATCATTGGTTCTGGTATTATACCGAACAATACAAAAATAAAATTATTCAAATCGGTTCAGCCATTCTCGAGTTTTGACGACCGTGACATACGAACACAACATTTTTAACCGACTTCCAAAAAAGGAGGAGGTTATCAGTTCGTCGGAATATTTTTTTTTTTTATGTATGTTACCGCATAACTTTGGACCACGTCAACCGATTTCGATAATTCGTTTTGCATCGGAAAGGTAGTGTCTCAGAGGTGGTCCCATACTAATCTGGTTAAGATCCGATCAGCGGATCATGAGATGTATATATATATATATTTTTTTTTTTTATATGGGAGTTGAAGTCGGTTTTTTTTGCTAAAAATTACTTGTTATTAATATAAATACATAAATAAATAAATAAACGAGAAGGCGAAGACAAAAAGAGAATAAAAAAATTTCCCGCAGTGAATTTTCAGATTTTTAAAACGGTGTTGTAATTTAATTTTTTAAATTTAAATAAAGCATGAAGACCCCATGGAATAAACGAGTAGATAAAAAATATATAACGGTAAAACTGGCACATACATAAATATATGAAAGAATGAACTCAGGCGACGCCTCCAGCCATTGTGTGTCACAGATTTAAGTTATCGATGGAATTTTTTTTTTCATCCCTCCCCCCTAAGCCAAATCCTGGCTACGCCGCTACGCCGTAATTTGAGTTTAACTTTTTCATCATTTCGTTTGATACTCATATTGGGGTAATTTGTTTAACTTATTAAATAATTTGATTTTGATTTTCTTACATACATTCATATGGCACAAAACTAAAACCATATTACACATCTACAGCTCTTTCAAGCTCTTTCATTTGACAACTACCTCCTTTTTGAAAATCGAACGAACGATACAGATTTTATGACATGGTGTTAAATATGTAACGCAAATATCTCCGAACTCGATTAAGAAGTTTCACTTCAAAAAATTTTTGGAAAATTCGACAAAATTCGAACTAAATCGAATTTGCACCACCAAATTTCGAATCGAATAATCGAATGGTTGGGCAATGTTCTGTTAAGTTTGGTTTTTGATTCATTTCCTTTTTTAGTATTTTTAACTTTTGGCTTTTAAGCGAGCCACGCTAAACGGATTATGGCCTCAAGGCCTATTTTTATTGATGAGACAAGTTAGAAAAAACGAGGCAATGCTGCCGATTCTTGATTCAAAACAAGTATGTTTATTTCAGTGCACAAACACTGCTTTTATAATAAATTTTACATTTCTCCTTAAATCTAAGACACTCCCACTTTTCAGTTACTTTTCCAACATTTTCATATTGTGACCAAACACAATTTATTATATTTTTTTTTTTTTAGTTTTGCATTTTCTAAATGTTCTTGTGGTAAAGTCTCAATGCTTTTCTTTTACTCTAATTCAATTTATATTGACTTTTCATATATTGAGAAATATCAATTGTGAAACCAATCGTTTCACAGTTGCTCTACAGAGTTCATCGTCTTCAGAAAATACAACATTAGAAATGTCTTCACAAAAGTGACCCACATGTGCAAGCTGCAATATGATCGTTTCGACAAAGCAAGTGGCCGCTAACGCTTTGCCCAATTTGTGACATATATATGAGTCATAACTCTTTTTTGCTTGCATTCTTATTATATAATATTGCAGTCACATGTGTGTTTACATTACTGACCTTACTTACTAATTATTTGTAGACACACAACAGTTCGAAATTCGGAAAAAATCGAACTTCAACCCCCCATTACCCATCCCTAGTGCTTAAGTCAATAAATTTTGTTATAACATCATTCACGCTTTTAATGTACCCGCTTGTAGTAGCAGTTTTGCCTTCTCAGACTTTGAATTTTTAGTTAATGATTTGATAGCTGTATTTGTTGCGTGATTTTGTGCAGTTTGAGATGGTAAACCATCTGATATGAATGCTAATTCTAGTTGTTCAGTGAGTTGTTCTATTTCCTTTACGTATTCATTTGTGGATTTGCTACTCTGTTTTGCTGCTTACAGCTTTGACGTAACCGATTGTGTGGATTCGCCTTTGACGGAAGCTATTAATTTTGTTTTTATTTGTGCTTTCTGTTGTAATTATATTTCTAGCCAAACTTATTAATTTGCTTTTGATTAAGGTGACTGCTACATTTTCATGTTCACTTTTTACTAGTGTTACTAAGTCTATTGCATCTAAGAATCTCTGTAAATTTTCGAATCTACCATCGAAGTCTGGTAGTAGCTTCGAAGCTGTATTTAAAAGTTTTGCAGTCGACATTGTTTCTGGTTGCTTTACTATATTTTGGTCTATATTTTTGTAATGTTTCTATTAATTCTAATATTTCTGAAGATCCTGTCTGTTCCTCAAATTTTATATCCATAATGCCTAAAATGTCGTTTGGTATGGTTACTGAAATTTCTAGTCTTTTAAATAGCACGTCTAACTTTGTTTTTAGCTTTTGTTGAATGTCTGCTATTAATGTTTGGTGTTGAATTGTCAACAAATTGTATATTTCTGATAAGTATGACGGTATTTCGTTATGACAGCTAACTAGGATTTTTAAATGTTTAATTCGTATTTTTCCTTTCGGTAGTTTTGCACGATTTATACACTTGTATGATTTTTCAAATTCTTCTTTCCAATTTTTCAGCTGTTCATAAATTTCAGTCCATTTTGTATTTGACATGTCTTAACATGGTTTAGGTTTAGGAATTTTACTCATTATTAAAAAACATACTGCAAAATTGATTTAAATCCGTTTGTAGTAATGGAATGTCAAATAAGTATTAAATTTTCACATTGATGTTGAATTTATGTTGCTTAAATTGAATAAAAGGTAATAAAATAAATGAATACATAAATTAAATTTATTAACTTAGCTTTCTATTCGATTGCTGATTTGATTGTTGCTTGCTGGCTGCTGTTGATGATGCGAAGCTTAAAGCTGTATTCACTCCCAGAAATGTGAGGGCATCGGCGCCTCCGAGATAGGCACTTCTTCTTTTTCAGATATATTTTAGTTAGAGATGATTTAAAAGTTTATTTTCATTGTTGTTTTTTTTTTCAATTTTATGACGATTTGCGTTTAGTTCTTTTTCTTTTAGTTTTCAAGTAATGTTTTTGTAATTAATTTTTGAGAGCATGGATGACTTCTTGTAAGGTCATAGGTTCTTCATATGTTTCGCTGGTATCACTAATGCTTCTTCTGGATCTATTTCGTTATCGTTATCCATCGTGATTTACAAAAGTTTGTCTGATTTTGAAATTGTTTTTTTTTCGTTTAGATGCGGTTTGTCATTGACCGCCTAATTGTATTTTTTACTGCAACATACACCGCGATTAAGGCTATAACAATTATTACGAGTGTAACTTCTCTGTTGTTGTGCACTTTCCTCGTATTTTCTTCCCAATTGTTTGTACACATCCTCGATATGTGTCTGTTCTGTATATTTTTCTACTGCATTTTTATTTGTTTCCTTTCCGACTTCGTACCCGGAAAACGCAATCATCAGAACACTTAGCATTCTCGTCCACTAAGCCAGTGTGGTAAATCGTAATTTAACTGTGTAATAACGCGCGCACTTTCGTTTCATCGCGGTTTCAACGATGTAAAATTTTATATTTATTATAATTTTTTTTATAAACTCTGGTATAAGGTCTGGTAGGAACGCCATGAAATGCTAGCTATTGACTCCCGAACGAAACGCATTAAAATAAACACTTCGATTTAATTTTACAGTTTTATTTAAAGAAAAGAGAGATCCCGACGAGCGACATCAACTCCTCAACGTTCAAAGTATTCTGCATAACTATACTTAAGTTCTACGCTTACGCCTCTATGCTTAACATAATGATGCACGTTGGGTGTTCCACTTAGGGTTCGATCGCCGTCACTCAATTCCTTGCTCAATCATCGCACTCTAAGTGTGTCATCAGAAACTGGATCTACATTTCGTTATTCTTGCATTGCCTGTTTGCACTGCGCTTAAGGCGGTGACTCAAAGTGTCGAAATGCCTGCGCCTCTTTGTTCAAGTGCATTGCCATTAACTGTGTAATTTATGCGAGACGTTTTTAGTGTCAGAGTCGCTGACAGAAATAGAGGTCAATCCGAATATGGGTTAGCGTTGACAGCAATCCGATATTTGACACTGCTTTAAAAATACAGGGCCGCTTTAAGGTTTGAGTGATCTGAGTGACGATTATCGTGGCAGGCGCTTTCAGTAACATCCGCGAAGCCTTTCCAATCAGCTTTAGAAAAGTTGAATTGCCGTGCAGCTTCGTCTCTTGGATCGCAGCTATTAATATTCCGTGCCGACCCATGAAGACAGTTATCTCCTCGATCTTGCTCTGAATCCGTTACAGTTAAATTGTAAAATCTTTGTGTGCCTAGGGAGACTTATTGGGATGTGGGGTGTTAATGACGTGTGTTGCCGGGCCGCCACATGCTGTGCTTGCTGCTGCTGAGGCTGTTGCCCTGTGGTGATAGTGGGCGGCGTCACAGTTGGAGATTGCGACCGAGCAGCACAGTATAGGCCCCCATAGTCCCTCGTCCAATCTCGCGTCCTAAAGTGACACCAGCCAAGGCAAGTATGCACTTGACTAGTGTCACATTATGGAAAATTTGGATATCCATATGTTTTCGTTACACTGGTTACACACGACGAACATATCCGCGCACATGTGCGCCAACATGCTCGCTGTCGTTTGCTACAGACGGTGAGCGTCTCATAAGTAATTTTGTATTCAAAGCGTAAACATGGAAAGAAAAGACGCGGATGATGCAATTGAAACACGTATGACTTAGGTTGTTTTATGTATGTGTTACTTAAATTTATTTATATTTTACTTGTATATATGTACATACATATACATATAGTAATTTAGCCTCATTTATCAAAATTCAATTAACGCACATGGCTTGGACGCATTTATCCGCGATGTGCACACTGCAAGCATTACCACAAAATGAGGTTGTTGTTTTTGTTTCCAATGCGATGCTCGAAAACCACGCTAAAAACGACGAGCATGCTCGCCCTTCAAACGATGAACATGCAACGCAAGCCGAGCATGTGCGCGGATATGTTCGTCGTGTGTAGCCAGTGTTAGTAATCCAATCAACACCCGTATCACAGCACCCGATTTTTAGAAGTATCGATACTGAGTACTCCAAAGTGCTCAGTAATGACCAAAAACTCGAAAGTACTCAGAACCTNGTGTTAGTAATCCAATCAACACCCGTATCACAGCACCCGATTTTTAGAAGTATCGATACTGAGTACTCCAAAGTGCTCAGTAATGACCAAAAACTCGAAAGTACTCAGAACCTAAAAGAACTCGAAAGTACTAAGTATAAATGTTTGTACTCAATTTGAAGTTTCAATAGTTTTCAAGTAGCCATTCATTTGACGTAATTTGGGATTAATATATTAATTTGAATAAAGAGCGGCCAGCTTGTGAGATTTCTACTCTAATTATTGAAATGTTACCAACAAGTGTGTATTTAAAGAAAGTACTCAGTACTCTGAAAAATACCCGATCCTTAAAAGTATCGATACCAAAGAACTCAATCCTCAAAAGTATTCGATACTTCACTACTTTTGATACAAGCACTTGTACTTCACACGAATAAAAGGCGCATTTATATAAGGTGGTGTTGTTTCATCAGCTGTGAGTAGCGATTGATAGTCAAAATTTTGTATTTCGCTAGTGAGTGAGTGAAAGCGTGAAAGTGTTTTTATTTTCTGTCGCCCTTTTTCCTTCGGGGAAGAATAGCTGAAATTTGACAATGGCCCGATAAAATCAAAAACAAAATACAAGTAATTGTTGTATTGGTTGAATCGATACCACCTTATATATATTCGCTTTGCACGAATCATTGCAACGAATCTTGCAGCGTAAGGAAATGTTCGTACGTATATATTCATGCATGTACGTATGTACCAGGGTTGTTGCGAATATTCGCATTCGCATTCGCAACTTTGGAGCTTCCACATTAATTTTAGCATTCGCATTCGCTTTCACATTCGCAATAATCAATGCGGAGCTTTTGCGAACGCGAACATTGTGCAAGTGCACTGATAAAACGTATATCTGGCAAAGAAAATGACAAATTGTAGCCAATATTTTTTGCCTGTGGAAATGCTACGTCTTTCTTTGTAATTTAAAGTCAAAGAGTAAGATCCTTCAATAGGTATTTCGGAAATGTTCAAGGTCTACCTATAAAGATATAACCTTTAATTAGATAATGGTCTGAATCTGCATTCTTCTCGTAACTTCGCATAAATTCCAAACTGTCAGGTGAAAATCTCTTGAATGCATTTTGTATGTATCCCATTACCCAGAAAATTAGCGATCAGTAGAGTTTAGATTTTGCCTCACGTTTCCTTAAGTGACATTTCCATTGCAGTGGTACCAATAGCAATATTTTTACAGAGATGCATGGAAAGTATATTAGGGGGATTCACGACTCGATTAATGTAATTTTGGGGACAAGTAAAGAATAGGGCCCGTTGAACTAAAAAAAGAAAAAAGTGAGCATGACCGGCCATGATTTTGATTGAATACATTTAGAACATGAATACATAAGGAGGGTAAACGTAGAATTTTCAATATTTTCAAAAGCTTATATTTTGAAGAATTTTTAACCAATTTTAAAAGTATGGATATGGTTGGAAAATAGAAAGTCTTTAGATATTTTTGTTGAGCTTTGTACCACGATTGTTTATTTGGAAAAATTTAAAAAGCAACAAAGTCTAAGCGGTAGAAGTTATAGCAGCTATTTCGGAGATCACCACATCTCCTCATCAGACTTCTTTTTTCTAGACTTCAGCAGGGATCGAACCTGCGTAATCGATATTCGAAGTCAGAAGCGTTAATCACTGAGCTATGTACATCCCGTAAACTCTTGTTGCTAATTCATTTTCCTTATTCAACCAACTTCTATCAAGTGCAGCTGATTTGCCGCTATTTAAACTCGACAGCGTGGTTGTTGTCAATTCTATACATCCATTTGTTTATTCCTAATAACAATCGTGGTACAAAGCTCAACAAAAATATTAAAAATAAAATGTTAATAAGCCACAATAACATTGACAAATACATAGTTCAGTAAGAGCCTGCCTGAAACTATACAAAAAAGCAAATAACAAAAATACCTTTAAATATATGATTTATAATAAAAAAATCTTTGGTAATATGATTTTATATCTTAAAAGAAAAAAAGCTCTACAGGCGAGCATTTGGAAGAAAATAGCGCGCTATTTTTTATTCAAAATATTCATTTTATATTAAAATATCAATACAGTTGTTTTATTTCGCTGTTGGCATTTGTCCTTAAACCTAACTATATAAAATTGTATATCAAATGAAACGTATTTGTATGCTCTTTCTAGTAAATATATCGTTTAATATATGTAATTTATTGCGTATTTTTTTAATAAAAACATACGTATTTCATTTACAAATTTTGACACATATTGTATTGAAAATTATGTCAAACTGGGAAGAACTTTAGTGTCGACTTAATTTGGACTAAACATATACGCCATTAAAACCCACATAAATGAATTTTTCCCTAAACAAATCTATTTACCTAAAGAAACCAAAAATCAGCTGGTTTTGTTCAGACACCATGAATTGCGTCGATGCATAAGGTTGGTAGTACTGATAAATTTGGTTGCATGCGAAGCATAATCAGCCTGAAGTTTTGTAAAGTTGTGTTACATTTAAGAAGTTGTGCGAAGTTATGTGAAGTATGCATAATCAGACCTTAAAAGTTATGTAACTATCAAATATAATTTGCCGAAAGTCTGTTGAAAAAACTGGATGCATCGCTAGCGGTGAGTAATTGATTGTTACTACGTTTATACGCACGTATTATTTGCAAATAACAATTTGCAAAATGGTAAAATTTGCCGTATAAACGCTGAGTTAAATTTTTATTTTGCAAATAACTAAATCACGCAAAAAAGTATTGATTAGTGGTACTATTTGCAAATAAGCGTAAGACGCCGCCATTCTTAGGTTTATTTTCTTTTTCGATGGTCATCTTATTACCTTTTTATAATCAAGACGTTGCCATTGTTAACTTTATTTTCTTTTTCGATGGTCATATTATTGCCTTTTTATAATAAGGCAATATTAAAAAAGCATTTTGCATCATCGAATAAACAGTGAGTTAGGTATGTGCAAATTATTTTTATTTGCAAATAGCTTACGTATAAGCGTAGTATGTGACTGTCTGCAACTAGGAAAAGTCGAGCTCAGCTAATTAAAAAACGAATTACAAGCTATTCATTACAGGTGAACCTTTTCAAGAAGTCACCCGGGAACCAGTGTTGCCATCTTTTCATTTTCAAAAAGCACCAAAAACTTGTAAATAAAAGCGTTTTATCACACTAAAAGCACCAAATTTTTTTGAATCAAAAGATGCTTTTTTTATAACAATTTGTGTTTAACAAAAGCAAAAAATTAACAATATTTACAAGAATACATACATAAATCAATACACAAAATTATTTCGCTCATAACGATTGAATAGCTTCTACACATGCTATGATGACTCATACTTACGACGTAATATCGAACCGTGCTTTTGGAAATTTAAAGTTAGGATATCTCAAAATTCTAGTGCTAAGAAATTGTGCGGCCAGATTTGGATTCAGCACCAAGAAACGATGTTTTTTACTCGGGTGGTAAAAAAATCAAAATTTGTACAAATAATTAGAAAAGAAAAAAAGAAATACTTAACTTACGAGAATAGAATTCAACAAGATGGGTTTGTAACTTCAGCTTTTTTCAATCATGGTTATATTTGAGTGCATTCAAATTTGTAGATTCTTGTAAATTCAGTGCTGCCACAGCTTTAAATATTTCAGGTTTTACCTATCTTGGAGGAATTTTAGTTCAGAACAAAAGCACTAAAAAAGGCACTAGGCACTAAATATTTTTTTTTTTGCGTTTTAATTTTCAAAAAGCACTAAATCTAGTACTTAAAGCACCAAGTTGGCAACTATGCCGGGAACTAAACAGATCTGAGACCTTCATCGTCCGTGATTCCAATAATTCAAATTAATGGGTAGGTTCAGAAGGCGCAGCAGTTGAGCCCAACCGTTGCTAACAAAATCAGTGATCGTTATGCGTCTTCTGAAGGGTTTGATACATTAGCTGTCAAATTTAACTCTCAAAGTTATACACCAACTTGTTGTCTCAGATGATTATAAAAATATTACGATCATCTATTACGCAACTGTTCAGTTGATCAGAAGTACAAAACAACGCGTTCAGAAGGTGCAATCGTAACAGTTACTGAGCTGTTGCGCCTTCTGAACGTGCCCATTATAAAAAACAGGGTGCCTTTTTAACAGTATAACACGATTTTAAACTAATTCATCTGGTAGCCACAGCTTTCAAAACAGAATTTTTAGGGTACTCTTTAGTACGTTGCCGGTCTAATTCGAGGTATTGTGTCCAAAGCGGTGACCCGATCCAAAAAAAATTTGCACACACTTCTAGTCAAGGGTCTACGCATTATTTTAACGCCCACTTCTGTAATTTTTGGTCACTAATTTGTTTGCAGATTGGGTTTGAAATATGCCATTTTTTGTAAAATTCGGAGATTAGCGTACATTTATCACTCCTATTCTCCTTAAAGCAGCCACTTCACCAATATATTTTTATATTCCCCTTTACTTTACACTTTACTCGATTAGTTATAACTTTCTTTATGACTTTAATACTAACCAATTAACCACAATTTATTTAATTAAAAGCACCTTCAAAATCACGCCTCTGACTTTGGTTGCATATGCAAATTAAATGGCGGAGCTCAGCTGTCAAACTCCAAAATATGAAAAAGAATAAGAGACAAAAGAAGATAGGGTATAACCCAGTAAGCATTAAAAATATACAAAGGTGTTCAGCTCCTTTTCTTCGCAAAACATAAAGAGAATTCTATTTTGTGAGGCTTATAATCCCTAAGTGCAGCCGAAGGCCGCCTACGCAGAAATGGTTTCTCTGCAAAAGGTGCTCAGCTCCTTTTCTTCGCAAAACAGAAAGATAATTCTACTTTGTGAGGGTTATAATCCCTAAGTGCGGCCGAAGGCCACCTACGAAGAAAGGTGTTCTCTGCAAAAGGTGTTCATCTCCTTTTCTTCGCAAAACAGAAAGAGAATTCTGCTTTGTCAGGGTTATAATCCCTAAGTGCGGCCGAAGGCCGCCTACGCAGGAAGGTATTCTCTGCGAAAGGTGTTCAGCCCCCCTTCTTTCGCCTGATAACCACCTTGGGATAATTTCTTTTATTTAAAAACCCCACAGATTCTGTTAGTTGGGTTATATTCCACTTCAAACTACTCAATTTCCCTCGGTAAATGCCGTTTTTCGCCCATTTTCAAACGGTTCCCTAGGGGTTTGTGGGAGGCCCCGAAGGGGGAGGGGGTGCGACTTTTCGTAAAGTTCGGCTGTCCCCTTTCAAATTAGGGGGGGTTTAGGGGGCCATGCCCCCTCCCTCTTCGCCCCCACCCCAAAAACAACCGGCAAATAACTAAAGATTTCCCAATTTTCATTCCTAGAAAATAACAATTTATTTTTCCATATCGACCTATTTAGTAGTGTTGGAAAACTATCGATAGTGTATACATTCGATTGTTTCGATAGTGATAGTGCTAAATATTCGATACTACATATGTTGAGATATAACACTAATGCCCTGTTTTACTAACCGATTTCAAAATGTATCAAACTTAAAATTTAATAATAGCACGATCTCCTAAAAAATTTTGTAATTTTAAATTATAACGCCCCTGTTTTTTTTTTCTTTTTATTTTGTTTTTTTTGTGCCCTTATAACATTTATATTCAACAATTTATATTGAGCTCGAGGCCGTTTTATTAATGAAAATTTATTGTGGAAAAGCAACAATAACTTGAAAAAATGGTAGAAGTGATAGCTATTTCGGAAATCACCAAATTTCCTCATCAGACTTCTTTGAGTAGGATTCGAACCGACGATCCCACTGACTCAGCCAGTTGCCTATGCACCGTGCTAAGTACGCCTTGTAAATTATCGTTTGCTTTTTTCCACTATTTTCATTTTTGTTATGCCAACACAATCAAGCGCAGCTATTCCGCTGCAATTCACTTGATCATGTGGTTGTTGGTATTGTTGGTTTTT
>NW_016157314.1:283939-284107 GCF_001687245.7 Rhagoletis zephyria | reverse complement strand
CAAATAACTTAAGGACGAGCACACCTAAAAGTTAAACATTCTAAAAATAGAATTATTAGCAAAAACCAACAATACAAACAACCACATGATCAAGTGAATTGCAGCGGAATAGCTGCCCTCGATTGTGTTGGCATAACAAAAAAAAAATAAAATGAAAATAGTGGAAAA
>NW_016157314.1:283620-283768 GCF_001687245.7 Rhagoletis zephyria | reverse complement strand
CTTAGCACGGTGCATAGGCAACTGGCTGAGTCAGTGGGATCGTTGGTTCGGATCCTACTTAAAGAAGTCTGATGAGGAAATGCGGCGATTTCCGAAATAGCTATCACTTCTACCATTTTTTCAAATTATTGTTGCTTTTCCACAATAA
>NW_016157314.1:283400-283486 GCF_001687245.7 Rhagoletis zephyria | reverse complement strand
TAAAAAACGGCCTCGAGCTCAATATAAATTGTTGAATATAATTGTTATAAGGCCAAAAAAAATAACAAAAACAAATAACTTAGGAT
>NW_016157314.1:283064-283281 GCF_001687245.7 Rhagoletis zephyria | reverse complement strand
CTTAGCACGGTGCATAGGCAACTGGCTGAGTCAGTGGGATCGTCGGTTCGAATCCTACTGAAAGAAGTCTGATGAGGAAATGTGGTGATTTCCGAAATAGCTATCACTTCTACCATTTTTTCAAATTACTGTTGCTTTTCCACAATAAATTTTCGTTTAAAAAACGGCCTCGAGCTCAATATAAATTGTTGAATATAACTTTTATGAGGCCAAAAAA
>NW_016157314.1:282651-282906 GCF_001687245.7 Rhagoletis zephyria | reverse complement strand
GATCGTCGGTTCGAATCCTACTGAAAGAAGTCTGATGAGGAAATGTGGTGATTTCCGAAATAGCTATCACTTCTACCATTTTTTCAAATTACTGTTGCTTTTCCACAATAAATTTTTGTTTAAAAAACGGCCTCGAGCTCAATATAAATTGTTGAATATAACTTTTATAACGCCAAAAAAATAACAAAAACAAATAACTTTCGGACGAGCACACCTAAAAGTTAAACATTCTAAAAATAGAATTATTAGCAAAAA
>NW_016157314.1:274045-281757 GCF_001687245.7 Rhagoletis zephyria | reverse complement strand
GTAGGAAATTCTCTAACTCCACACAGGTTCTCGACAGCATGCTGGTACCATCATCGCTGGAGACCAAGGTGAGTACGATTTGAATTGATTTCTCTTGTTACTATAGCGTACATACATATTTAATATATACATAAGTACAAACATACATTCAATTACCCGGTATATATGTATTTGGGTAGGCAGATACATTCTTATCACGTTTTTTTTTCTTTGTGAATTATTAAAATCTAAAGCGGAGTTTAGAAGTATTGAAAATATTGAGTTAGGGTAATGTGGACATAGGTAATAGGCACGAATATATAAGATTACGTAGGTTTCACTGTTAATGGAGTAATTGAAAACCATTAGATTAAGTGCAGTAAACTAAGGTCAAAGTAGGAGATACGATAAATATTTATGTAATAGTTAGCCCAGTAGAAATTAGTTAGCATTAGGGTATACTCTTAAGCACTTATACAAAAACAAAGAAAGGAAATAATAAAGTGGTGAATTGTAGAACTAAGATAGAAAAGAAGAAATATGAAGTGAAGTCTTTTGTTTGTTTTGGATAGGAATTCAGCTGAGTAATGGAGTGCTAGGCACAGGTTTTTGGTGTGGGTGTTGCACTTGTGCAACGGAGGGGAAGAGGGAGTGTGAAGACGCAACGACAACTGAGGTGAAATGACTGACTGATTGTTAGACGGACGTGTGTCAGGCTTAGGGGGCGTTGTAAGAAGGTGAGGAGTCACGACAACGCCCAAGGTTTCGCGTGGAGTTCACGCAGAAGAAGGGTGGGATGACTCCACCTGACAGGACGGGACTGGACCATTTATCTGTAGTGCTTTTTCTTGCCCATCTTCTTATTTCTCCTTTTTTTTGTGACCATCCGCACTAGTAGTTCTCCGTATCACCAGGCACGATTAACTTTTTGTTTGTGTAGCGACTACCAAGGCAGGCGGAAATGATAACCCCCCCCAACCGACGAGCTAGCTTGGGATGCAAGCGTGCCTGCATGCCGCGCCGCCGGGTACAAATACGCAGCTACATAACAATTGTTGAATATAATTATAACGCCCCGACAAATTTAAAATTCATTGTTAAAACTGGGCACAACATTTTGTAAATATGCAAATTTGAATCCATTTTTTATGGTCCTAGAAAAATTTGGCAAGTGATTCTGTCATTCCATCGCCTGTAAATTTCTTTGTTTCTTCTTTTACTATGTAAGACAACAACAGCCAGGAAGAAATCTTATTCTTAAGTAACCCATTTCGGAACTACAAAAGTCATAAAGATTATTTGTTTACTTAAAAATAACTTGTGTAAAACAACATGAGATCGTGTATGTATTTCAATAACACATTTTGTAACAAAAACCATGAAGAACATGTTAACAAACAAAGGAGTTCACAACATACATACATATCGCACACCGTCTTCAAAAGAGTCACAACTCAAAATAACACGTTTGTCAGAAAATGCCAAAAACTATTTCTTAATACATATTAATCATATGGGCAAGGGCGACTTTACCTTAGGTTTTTATAACAAAAATTTGCTCCAGCTTTTGCTGAAAGGTAAATAAAAGCTCTACGTACATTTTTAGCGCATAATCTCAATGCCAAATATTTAGTTGTGACTCTTTTGAAGACGGTGTGCGATATGTAGGCATGTGCATCATTTATAGTCCGATTCCAATAATGTGAACAACATACAACTATCGATAGTGTTTAGAAAAATTCGATAATCAAATGAAACCATCGATACTATCGATAGCCCCATCGATAGTTTCCCATCACTACTATTTAGAACCTCGCTCATTGTGCATAATTAAGGCCCGTTTACATACAACTTTGGCGTTGCGTTGGCGTTGGCGTCGCTTCGACAGCTGACTATGAATACATGCATTTATATGAAAGTCTCCACATAACTAAAGTTGGGCAACGCCAACACAAACGCAAAAGCAAAAGGTGCAATCCCGTATTCCTCGGACTCGGACTAATAAAACTGTCAAAAAATAAAAATTCGCTCAGAGCGAGAGAGTAACATTGAAAAGTAAGGGATCACTTTCTAGTAAAAAACGGTAACTTCTGTCACCTTCAACGTAACCTCCAAACTTTGGTTGTAAATTTTTGCTTATTTTGTATGTAAACACACTCAGTTCACACATGTAAATAACCAAAAATACTTTCAAATTCATTAGAATCCATTTAAACAAGTAATTAAATACTTTTCAACATGAATTAGCAGAGTGAGAGCGAAAAATTCTCGGACTAAAACTGGTAACTTCTGACAGAGAGAGAACCGTATTTACTCTATTTTTTGTCCTCTCAATAGTCAGAGAACCGAGTACGGAATCGATTTCCAGTAAAATCTGACTGATTCTGACTATTTCTGACTAGTCCGGACTCGTACGGGATCGCAACTACAAGATGGCAAACTCTCAACTTTTTGCGCGCGTTGACAAACAGCTGATACACAATTTTCATTGAGCGTGGGTGAACAACATTTTTCCAGCTTTTGTAAGAATTTGGCTGAAATCAATTAGAATTAAAGATATACCCCCAAAAAAAAAAATTGCGGAGTAAATTTATAATAAGGTAAGTAAAAGTTCTAAAATGCAATCCACGTTAGAGTAGTAGTGCACTTGGGCAGGACCTGCCCAAAACTCATCTAAAAGATGATCATCAACGACGCCAATAGTTGCGTTCCAGATGCTTCACGATTTGCAGATTTTTACAGGAAGCTGTTCCAGGTGACCACCTTTCATAAGGTTTATTAATGGAGAAAACAGCGCGGCCGAAGTCCGCCACCCAAAAAGGAGTTGGATGCAGGTGTCGGCCGGGAACAGCTTCCTATAAATTCCTGCAAATCGTGAAGTACCTGGAACATTCAGCCTCATTGCGTAAGTCGTAAATTAGGCTAAACGAAAACGACTTGCATTCGACACGACTCTCGCAATGAGGGTGATTATTGGCGTCGTTTGATACCCCTCTTGACTTTTTTTTGGATGAATTTTGGGCAGAAAAATGGAGGAGAAGTTAATAGAGGCGGTCAGGGCACACAGCTGCCTTTACGATAAAAGCTCCCACCTTTTCCGCAATAAATTATTAAAAGAAAAGGCTTGGGATGCCGTTGCATGCGCTGTGGGAGTACCTGGTATGTAATTGTATATATGTATATGTATATAAATATATAAAAAATTACCTTATTTAATTCTTCCAATAGTGACTAACTGCCAAACTAGGTGGAAGTCTCTCAGAGACCGTTTCGTCCGGAAGACAGGATTACAGAAGAAGAAGTCGGGATCTGGTGCCGAAGATGGAGCCACATGGCAATATTTGGAAGCAATGGATTTTATGCGAGGCTTCGTTGCTCCTCGAAAGTAAGTTAACAAAAAAATAAAATGTATATACCATATCGGTCATACCAATAGCATCCCAATTTCAAAGTGATATTTGTTTGCCACTCATGCTTATTATTATAGCACTATTATTTAAAGGGCTATCAAACTGTGCACTCAAACAAATTGTAACAATTCTGAGAAAGAAGTTTGAACTTTGGGTGAAAATTCGTTGCATTTTTTTGTCGTTTCCTACCATGATACATATATTTAAATGTTATTATTATTATTATTTATTTATTTTAAATATTTTATTTATTTATTTTTGCATCATGGCTTTCTACAAAGTTTTAAACTTGGGTTTATATGGGTTTTGTTAGAAAATGAACTCTATTTTAATTGAAAATTCTTATACGTTCTTATGTGTATATATACTTAAGTTTTAATCTATGTTTGTCTATTTATTTTCAGAACATTTTCCAATCTGGATTTTACATCACAGGAGGAGGAAATAAACGGCATCAGCCAGTGCAACGTGACCGAAACCTCTTATTATGAGGAGTATGAAGTACGCTCTCCTCTTCCTTCTGTTGCGGCAAACGACACGGAGCAGTCCAACAGCGCAAAAAAAATATAAACGGCGTCGTGTAGAAGACGAGGCGAACGAGAGGTTCGGATCACTATGCGCGGCGGTCAATGAATTTGTTGGCTCCAAATCCGAAAGCTTTAATAATAGCCGCAATTTTGAGTTTTATAAAGTTCTGGACAGCTATGTATTGAAACATTCGGAGCAGGACCAAGATTCAATCAAAGTTGAGATACTCAACTATGTTTTCAACTATAATAGCGGCTTGATGCATTTCTAAACACACCATATTTATATTTCGCGTCTTGTTTCTTAAAGTTCTTTTACTTTTCATTAATTTATGTTTATTAAATTCGATAATTGTTCTTTAATAATCAGGGTATTCTTGTGAATTACCCTGTAGTAAATAAAAGACTGAATAACTTTTATAAAATTACATACATGTACATACACACTTGTGGTCAGCTGATTAAGCTAAGTGACATTTTGACTTTTACGAAGTCTCAAATATGGATTTATATGATGGTGGTGGTTTTGTTATGTGCTAGGCTTTTATAAAAAAATATAAACATTAGACAAACATTATTATAAACAAATAGACAAAAGAAAAACTGGTAAAAATGACACTTAACTTAATCAGCTGACCACAAGAGTATGTATTCTGAGGTAGGGCGTATTCGAACTAACTGCCAAGATAAGTCAATCTTCCACTCAGCCATCGATATGTACCTATAATTAAAGACTGAAATCTTATCTTTATCTGATCTTTAGAAAATTTAGAAGTTTTGTAGCCCATTCAATTTTAGTATAATAAGGTGCAAGTTTCATGTCGCTAAAAATTACCGTTGATTTTTAGAATTTTTCTTGTGGAGGGTGTTGCTCATTTTCTTCCATATAACGCATGAACAAAACATACTTTTATATGGCAGAAATGCGCAACACCATCCACAAGAAAAATTCTGAAAAATCGACGGTAATTTTTTGCGACTTGAAACTTGCACTTTATTGTACTAAAATTTAATGGGCTACACAACTTTGTATAAGCTTTGAAACTTTTATTTATGTGGTATCTGATATAGATCGACCCTTATTTTAAATGAAAATGATTAGCAAAAAATAAATAAGGATAAGTTGCCAAAAGTGTCATTTTTAATTTTTCTGCTATTATTTTGAACGCCACTATATATACAAACAGCCAGCATCAACAATATGAATACCCTCACGTTTTTTTATATATGTTTTCCATACCAAACAGCAAAAACCAGCAGAATAAATTTTATCAATTTCATATAGAACTCGCGAAAATTCTAGAGATACCAAAAAATAAGAAAATCGTCAAAACGTCAGGGTATTCATATTTTTGACCCTGACTATATGTTTCTTCTATGTATGTGGTAAAGTACTCACTTTCGATTAGATTGCGAGGCATTATAGGCACCTTGGCAATCGAACTCAGCGAATTATAGGTGTCATAATTATATTATAATTTTCTGTAATTAGCTTTTATCGGCGTTGAAGCAAGTGCGGTTGGGTAATTATTCTCACACCTGGTACACATTCTTCAATGTTAATATTCTCATCCAAACGTTCATAGTTGAGACGTAGCGTTTGTGTGTAAAGTACTTTAAGCTGCAGAGACTGACAAAAGTGATGCGAACAGTTATATACCTCGCTTAGTGCCTTTGGATTTTCGACTAAGCGTGCCTGTATGAGCTGGTGAATATAATTAACTTGAAGTTGATGCACCAATGCCTTGCCATCTAAAAAACATTCGTTAAAAGAGCAAAATAAAATAATAGATTCAGTGGTGTATTATAATGAATCCACAGAAGACTTATGTACTTACCGCCAGTTTCCAGGAAGCTCATGATATTCTATAGAAGAGTATAATTAATCATTGAGTTTTATCGTCGTAGAAAAAGTGCGCAAAATAATTGTAAAGGGAAGCAATATACAGCTTAATATTTACATATTTTTACATACCGCAATGACTAATACTTCTATTGTATGCAACTACATACATGTTATGTGAGTGACTTAATTGAATAGGTGTGTATTTAATTAATAGGATGCGCGGCTATATAACCTTTCAATTGATATCTCAACACGAAAGCACTTCTTGTACCGATGTTTGACATTAATCGACCAGTTCCTCGTAGGGGTGCTGAGATTTCTTGGCGCCATAATCCATTTAATACATTGTCTCCTTCATATCGATCAACATATTCAGGTGGACAATAACTGCCATCGTTTAGCTTTAAAAAATTATGTAGCAGCACTGTTGCTTTCACGATCTTGATGGTTGCATTTGCAATGGGGATAGCAAAATCCTCCATCGTGCTGTCATAATTCCGAAGGCGTTTTCAATAACACGCCGAGATCTTGAAAGGCGCTTATTAAAATTTTCACGATCGGGTGGCAGATGCAATCCTGAAATTAAAAAAAGGCTTATTTGTATGTCCATACATATGCAAATAGTATAGATGCAAATAATGGTTGAGTTGCAAGTTGTATCAGTGCAAAGCATCAGACTCTTCTATTTCCAAACTATAAATGCAACTTTCAACATAACCATTTTCTATGCAATATATTTTCCGTATACTAACCAGGATATGGCCGCATTAAATTTTTTTTTAAAGGCAATGCTGCATCTCCAACGAAATTATGAGGAAACTTAATGTTGCTGTCTGGAAAAAAGTCATCCTCAGGCAGGTCTAGTTGATCATGGAACAGCCTTTGTCCAAATCCAGAATTCCAAAGCACACCGCCGTCGCTTTGCGAAACGTACGCAACAATATCGATAAAAGTAAATGTGTAATTCGCATCGCAACATGCTAATAATACGATGGAGTAGGTACCCTTGTAATTGAAAAATAGAGATCCGGAGTTGGAAGGACATTTTAAATTGACGTGCTTTCCGTCGATTGCACCCACACAGTTCGCGAAATTCCAAATAGTGTTGAAGTCATGGGATATACGTTTCCACTCGTGCCTTTTTGGCACAGACAAATATACACTGCCAAGTTCACTCCAAAGCGCTTCGCAGGTTTCCAAAATTATTTTCTTGACTGTGGAGCGACCAGTTTTATACGCTGTAGCGTACAAATGCTGAGTTCCCCCGTGTGCTAGGAAACTATGAATGTAATGCACACAAATTAGTATGCAATTTTCTTTAGAAATATTTACTTACTTCAATGTTAAGAATACGGCCTGTTGCATGGGCGTAGCCAGAACGAAATTTAGGGGGGGAGGGGGTTGCCATACAAAAAAAAAAATCGAAACCAATAACTTACTTACTAAAAAATTGTTTATTATAGCTTAAAATTATTGTAACCAATAGAAGTAAATATGTTGTCCAAAAAACAAATAAAGAGATGTTCACAAAAGTTGATATAAAACTATTCGTCGATTAATATTGTTAACTTTTTACTGAGCATGTTTATTTTACGAGGAGGAAGCATCGAAAACCTAACCCCGTCAGTGTGAGACTTTAACCCAAACTAAACTTCCAACCGTCATGTACCGTTCCCCTCCCGCTACCACCGTCAAGGATTTCGTTGGGATTATAACACTGTGTGACTGATAAGGTTATAGATCTATTCTCTTCTTCTTTTCTTCTTATTTGGCGCTGTAACCACCAAAGCGATTTTGGCCAACTGACGCCAATTGGAAATGCCGAGTGACGCCAGAATACTTTCAGAGGTGGGGCGTCGGTGTCCATTCGAACGACATGGTCAAGCCAGTTGAGCCGCTGTATTTTAATTCGCCATATACCAGCACGGGCATGATGAGTGACTTATAGTG
>NW_016157314.1:266835-274020 GCF_001687245.7 Rhagoletis zephyria | reverse complement strand
TCTTCTTCTTCTTATTTGGCGCTGTAACCACCAAAGCGATTTTGGCCAACTGACGCCAATTGGAAATGCCGAGTGAAGCCAGAATGGCAAACAGTCAGCACATTCGCGCCTTGGCACCCACGTCACTGTTGACAGTTACAATTTCGAGAAAGTAGAGAATTTCGTTTACTTGGGAACCAGCATTAACACCGATAATAATGTCAGCATGGAAATCCAACGCAGAATCGCTCTTGCCAACAAGTGCTTCTTTGGACTGAGTAGGCAATTCAGGAGTAAAGTCCTGTCTCGACGTACGAAAACCACACTATAAGTCACTCATCATGCCCGTGCTGGTATATGGCGAATTAAAATACAGCGGCTCAACTGGCTTGACCATGTCGTTCGAATGGACACCGACGCCCCACCTCTGAAAGTATTCTGGCGTCACTCGGCATTTCCAATTGGCGTCAGTTGGCCAAAATCGCTTTGGTGGTTACAGCGCCAAATAAGAAGAAAAGAAGAAGAGAATAGATCTATAACCTTATCAGTCACACAGTGTTATAATCCCAACGAAATCCTTGACGGTGGTAGCGGGAGGGGAACGGTACATGACGGTTGGAAGTTTAGTTTGGGTTAAAGTCTCACACTGACGGGGTTAGGTTTTCGATGCTTCCTCCTCGTAAAATAAACATGCTCAGTAAAAAGTTAACAATATTAATCGACGAATAGTTTTATATCAACTTTTGTGAACATCTCTTTATTTGTTTTTTGGACAACATATTTACTTCTATTGGTTACAATAATTTTAAGCTATAATAAACAATTTTTTAGTAAGTAAGTTATTGGTTTCGATTTTTTTTTTNGTATGGCAACCCCCTCCCCCCCTAAATTTCGTTCTGGCTACGCCCATGCAACAGGCCGTATTCTTAACATTGAAGTAAGTAAATATTTCTAAAGAAAATTGCATACTAATTTGTGTGCATTACATTCATAGTTTCCTAGCACACGGGGGAACTCAGCATTTGTACGCTACAGCGTATAAAACTGGTCGCTCCACAGTCAAGAAAATAATTTTGGAAACCTGCGAAGCGCTTTGGAGTGAACTTGGCAGTGTATATTTGTCTGTGCCAAAAAGGCACGAGTGGAAACGTATATCCCATGACTTCAACACTATTTGAAATTTCGCGAACTGTGTGGGTGCAATCGACGGAAAGCACGTCAATTTAAAATGTCCTTCCAACTCCGGATCTCTATTTTTCAATTACAAGGGTACCTACTCCATCGTATTATTAGCATGTTGCGATGCGAATTACACATTTACTTTTATCGATATTGTTGCGTACGTTTCGCAAAGCGACGGCGGTGTGCTTTGGAATTCTGGATTTGGACAAAGGCTGTTCCATGATCAACTAGACCTGCCTGAGGATGACTTTTTTCCAGACAGCAACATTAAGTTTCCTCATAATTTCGTTGGAGATGCAGCATTGCCTTTAAAAAAAAATTTAATGCGGCCATATCCTGGTTAGTATACGGAAAATGTATTGCATAGAAAATGGTTATGTTGAAAGTTGCATTTATAGTTTGGAAATAGAAGAGTCTGATGCTTTGCACTGATACAACTTGCAACTCAACCATTATTTGCATCTATACTATTTGCATATGTATGGACATACAAATAAGCCTTTTTTTAATTTCAGGATTGCATCTGCCACCCGATCGTGAAAATTTTAATAAGCGCCTTTCAAGATCTCGGCGTGTTATTGAAAACGCCTTCGGAATTATGACAGCACGATGGAGGATTTTGCTATCCCCATTGCAAATGCAACCATCAAGATCGTGAAAGCAACAGTGCTGCTACATAATTTTTTAAAGCTAAACGATGGCAGTTATTGTCCACCTGAATATGTTGATCGATATGAAGGAGACAATGTATTAAATGGATTATGGCGCCAAGAAATCTCAGCACCCCTACGAGGAACTGGTCGATTAATGTCAAACATCGGTACAAGAAGTGCTTTCGTGTTGAGATATCAATTGAAAGGTTATATAGCCGCGCATCCTATTAATTAAATACACACCTATTCAATTAAGTCACTCACATAACATGTATGTAGTTGCATACAATAGAAGTATTAGTCATTGCGGTATGTAAAAATATGTAAATATTAAGCTGTATATTGCTTCCCTTTACAATTATTTTGCGCACTTTTTCTACGACGATAAAACTCAATGATTAATTATACTCTTCTATAGAATATCATGAGCTTCCTGGAAACTGGCGGTAAGTACATAAGTCTTCTGTGGATTCATTATAATACACCACTGAATCTATTATTTTATTTTGCTCTTTTAACGAATGTTTTTTAGATGGCAAGGCATTGGTGCATCAACTTCAAGTTAATTATATTCACCAGCTCATACAGGCACGCTTAGTCGAAAATCCAAAGGCACTAAGCGAGGTATATAACTGTTCGCATCACTTTTGTCAGTCTCTGCAGCTTAAAGTACTTTACACACAAACGCTACGTCTCAACTATGAACGTTTGGATGAGAATATTAACATTGAAGAATGTGTACCAGGTGTGAGAATAATTACCCAACCGCACTTGCTTCAACGCCGATAAAAGCTAATTACAGAAAATTATAATATAATTATGACACCTATAATTCGCTGAGTTCGATTGCCAAGGTGCCTATAATGCCTCGCAATCTAATCGAAAGTGAGTACTTTACCACATACATAGAAGAAACATATAGTCAGGGTCAAAAATATGAATACCCTGACGTTTTGACGATTTTCTTATTTTTTGGTATCTCTAGAATTTTCGCGAGTTCTATATGAAATTGATAAAATTTATTCTGCTGGTTTTTGCTGTTTGGTATGGAAAACATATATAAAAAAACGTGAGGGTATTCATATTGTTGATGCTGGCTGTTTGTATATATAGTGGCGTTCAAAATAATAGCAGAAAAATTAAAAATGACACTTTTGGCAACTTATCCTTATTTATTTTTTGCTAATCATTTTCATTTAAAATAAGGGTCGATCTATATCAGATACCACATAAATAAAAGTTTCAAAGCTTATACAAAGTTGTGTAGCCCATTAAATTTTAGTACAATAAAGTGCAAGTTTCAAGTCGCAAAAAATTACCGTCGATTTTTCAGAATTTTTCTTGTGGATGGTGTTGCGCATTTCTGCCATATAAAAGTATGTTTTGTTCATGCGTTATATGGAAGAAAATGAGCAACACCCTCCACAAGAAAAATTCTAAAAATCAACGGTAATTTTTAGCGACATGAAACTTGCACCTTATTATACTAAAATTGAATGGGCTACAAAACTTCTAAATTTTCTAAAGATCAGATAAAGATAAGATTTCAGTCTTTAATTATAGGTACATATCGATGGCTGAGTGGAAGATTGACTTATCTTGGCAGTTAGTTCGAATACGCCCTACCTCAGAATACATACTCTTGTGGTCAGCTGATTAAGTTAAGTGTCATTTTTACCAGTTTTTCTTTTGTCTATTTGTTTATAATAATGTTTGTCTAATGTTTATATTTTTTTATAAAAGCCTAGCACATAACAAAACCACCACCATCATATAAATCCATATTTGAGACTTCGTAAAAGTCAAAATGTCACTTAGCTTAATCAGCTGACCACAAGTGTGTATGTACATGTATGTAATTTTATAAAAGTTATTCAGTCTTTTATTTACTACAGGGTAATTCACAAGAATACCCTGATTATTAAAGAACAATTATCGAATTTAATAAACATAAATTAATGAAAAGTAAAAGAACTTTAAGAAACAAGACGCGAAATATAAATATGGTGTGTTTAGAAATGCATCAAGCCGCTATTATAGTTGAAAACATAGTTGAGTATCTCAACTTTGATTGAATCTTGGTCCTGCTCCGAATGTTTCAATACATAGCTGTCCAGAACTTTATAAAACTCAAAATTGCGGCTATTATTAAAGCTTTCGGATTTGGAGCCAACAAATTCATTGACCGCCGCGCATAGTGATCCGAACCTCTCGTTCGCCTCGTCTTCTACACGACGCCGTTTTTATTTTTTTTGCGCTGTTGGACTGCTCCGTGTCGTTTGCCGCAACAGAAGGAAGAGGAGAGCGTACTTCATACTCCTCATAATAAGAGGTTTCGGTCACGTTGCACTGGCTGATGCCGTTTATTTCCTCCTCCTGTGATGTAAAATCCAGATTGGAAAATGTTCTGAAAATAAATAGACAAACATAGATTAAAACTTAAGTATATATACACATAAGAACGTATAAGAATTTTCAATTAAAATAGAGTTCATTTTCTAACAAAACCCATATAAACCCAAGTTTAAAACTTTGTAGAAAGCCATGATGCAAAAATAAATAAATAAAATATTTAAAATAAATAAATAATAATAATAATAACATTTAAATATATGTATCATGGTAGGAAACGACAAAAAAATGCAACGAATTTTCACCCAAAGTTCAAACTTCTTTCTCAGAATTGTTACAATTTGTTTGAGTGCACAGTTTGATAGCCCTTTAAATAATAGTGCTATAATAATAAGCATGAGTGGCAAACAAATATCACTTTGAAATTGGGATGCTATTGGTATGACCGATATGGTATATACATTTTATTTTTTTGTTAACTTACTTTCGAGGAGCAACGAAGCCTCGCATAAAATCCATTGCTTCCAAATATTGCCATGTGGCTCCATCTTCGGCACCAGATCCCGACTTCTTCTTCTGTAATCCTGTCTTCCGGACGAAACGGTCTCTGAGAGACTTCCACCTAGTTTGGCAGTTAGTCACTATTGGAAGAATTAAATAAGGTAATTTTTTATATATTTATATACATATACATATATACAATTACATACCAGGTACTCCCACAGCGCATGCAACGGCATCCCAAGCCTTTTCTTTTAATAATTTATTGCGGAAAAGGTGGGAGCTTTTATCGTAAAGGCAGCTGTGTGCCCTGACCGCCTCTATTAACTTCTCCTCCATTTTTCTGCCCAAAATTCATCCAAAAAAAAGTCAAGAGGGGTATCAAACGACGCCAATAATCACCCTCATTGCGAGAGTCGTGTCGAATGCAAGTCGTTTTCGTTTAGCCTAATTTACGACTTACGCAATGAGGCTGAATGTTCCAGGTACTTCACGATTTGCAGGAATTTATAGGAAGCTGTTCCCGGCCGACACCTGCATCCAACTCCTTTTTGGGTGGCGGACTTCGGCCGCGCTGTTTTCTCCATTAATAAACCTTATGAAAGGTGGTCACCTGGAACAGCTTCCTGTAAAAATCTGCAAATCGTGAAGCATCTGGAACGCAACTATTGGCGTCGTTGATGATCATCTTTTAGATGAGTTTTGGGCAGGTCCTGCCCAAGTGCACTACTACTCTAACGTGGATTGCATTTTAGAACTTTTACTTACCTTATTATAAATTTACTCCGCAATTTTTTTTTTTGGGGGTATATCTTTAATTCTAATTGATTTCAGCCAAATTCTTACAAAAGCTGGAAAAATGTTGTTCACCCACGCTCAATGAAAATTGTGTATCAGCTGTTTGTCAACGCGCGCAAAAAGTTGAGAGTTTGCCATCTTGTAGTTGCGATCCCGTACGAGTCCGGACTAGTCAGAAATAGTCAGAATCAGTCAGATTTTACTGGAAATCGATTCCGTACTCGGTTCTCTGACTATTGAGAGGACAAAAAAGAGAGTAAATACGGTTCTCTCTCTGTCAGAAGTTACCAGTTTTAGTCCGAGAATTTTTCGCTCTCACTCTGCTAATTCATGTTGAAAAGTATTTAATTACTTGTTTAAATGGATTCTAATGAATTTGAAAGTATTTTTGGTTATTTACATGTGTGAACTGAGTGTGTTTACATACAAAATAAGCAAAAATTTACAACCAAAGTTTGGAGGTTACGTTGAAGGTGACAGAAGTTACCGTTTTTTACTAGAAAGTGATCCCTTACTTTTCAATGTTACTCTCTCGCTCTGAGCGAATTTTTATTTTTTGACAGTTTTATTAGTCCGAGTCCGAGGAATACGGGATTGCACCCTTTGCTTTTGCGTTTGTGTTGGCGTTGCCCAACTTTAGTTATGTGGAGACTTTCATATAAATGCATGTATTCATAGTCAGCTGTCGAAGCGACGCCAACGCCAACGCAACGCCAAAGTTGTATGTAAACGGGCCTTAATTATGCACAATGAGCGAGGTTCTAAATAGTAGTGATGGGAAACTATCGATGGGGCTATCGATAGTATCGATGGTTTCATTTGATTATCGAATTTTTCTAAACACTATCGATAGTTGTATGTTGTTCACATTATTGGAATTGGACTATAAATGATGCACATGCCTACATATCGCACACCGTCTTCAAAAGAGTCACAACTAAATATTTGGCATTGAGATTATGCGCTAAAAATGTACGTAGAGCTTTTATTTACCTTTCAGCAAAAGCTGGAGCAAATTTTTGTTATAAAAACCTAAGGTAAAGTCGCCCTTGCCCATATGATTAATATGTATTAAGAAATAGTTTTTGGCATTTTCTGACAAACGTGTTATTTTGAGTTGTGACTCTTTTGAAGACGGTGTGCGATATGTATGTATGTTGTGAACTCCTTTGTTTGTTAACATGTTCTTCATGGTTTTTGTTACAAAATGTGTTATTGAAATACATACACGATCTCATGTTGTTTTACACAAGTTATTTTTAAGTAAACAAATAATCTTTATGACTTTTGTAGTTCCGAAATGGGTTACTTAAGAATAAGATTTCTTCCTGGCTGTTGTTGTCTTACATAGTAAAAGAAGAAACAAAGAAATTTACAGGCGATGGAATGACAGAATCACTTGCCAAATTTTTCTAGGACCATAAAAAATGGATTCAAATTTGCATATTTACAAAATGTTGTGCCCAGTTTTAACAATGAATTTTAAATTTGTCGGGGCGTTATAATTATATTCAACAATTGTTATGTAGCTGCGTATTTGTACCCGGCGGCGCGGCATGCAGGCACGCTTGCATCCCAAGCTAGCTCGTCGGTTGGGGGGGGTTATCATTTCCGCCTGCCTTGGTAGTCGCTACACAAACAAAAAGTTAATCGTGCCTGGTGATACGGAGAACTACTAGTGCGGATGGTCAAAAAAAAAGGAGAAATAAGAAGATGGGCA
>NW_016157314.1:264652-266810 GCF_001687245.7 Rhagoletis zephyria | reverse complement strand
CGCTTTGCTTCCCTATCCAACTTGGAAAAGGCAGAACAGACTTCGCGGTTTTTGTTACCGATGATGTCGATGTCATCGGCATAAGCCAGCAATTGCACGCTCTTGTAGTAAATTGTTCCTGAGTCGTTCAGTTCTGCAGATCTTATTATCTTCTCCAGCATTAGATTAAAGAAGTCACATGAAATAGAGTCGCCCTGTCTGAAACCCCGTCTGGGGGCGAACGGCAACCGAGCAGAGCTGGTGGTATTGCTCAACGTTATTTTTCACAGCCGTATGAGTTTTGAGGGGATGCCAAATTCAGACATAGCGGCATATACGAAACTCCTTTTAGTGCTGTCGAAAGCGGCTTTAAAGTCGACAAATAGGTGCTGATCATTTTCTCGCTGGTCATTTCCAAGATTTGGTGTATTGTGAATACCTGATCTATGGTAGACAATGCATTCGATAAGACCTTGTAACCTATGCTTAGAAGGCTGATCCTGCGGTAGTTGGCACGCATGGCGGGATCGCCTTTCTTGTGGATTGGGCGGAGTGCACTTGAATTCCAGTCGTCGGGCATGCACCTTATTTCCTCCTTGCCATCGTAATTAAATAGCTCAGCTGACAGGCCGTCAGCTCAAGCAGCTTGAGCACTTTTCGTCATAGTCAGGCGCTGGGATATCGACACCATCGTCATCGACTGGGACCTCGGCTTCGTCTTCTCCACTTCTTTCAGTGCATTTGCCATTCAAAAGGGTCGAAAGGTGTTCCCTCCATAATCTGAGTACGTTCTGGACATCGGTCACTAGGTCGCCATGGTTGTTCCTACAAGTCTTGAAACCTTCCGTAAGTCGCTCAACTCTCTGCTAAAAATTTCGGGTGTTTTATCTGTCGGCCAGCATTTCAAGTATTTTCTCACACTCCTCATCGTACCAGTAATGAGCGGGAAATGTGGTTCCACTGATCACGCAAGTCGGTTTGTTGAAGAGTGCTCTCTCACAGCAGGTCTGAGGGTCGAGCGCCGAATCCATTGGCCGTCTGTTTTGATTGCAGCTATTCGACGTTAAAATTTCCTTGGCTTGTTGGGGGCCCTTTTTCTGCTGCTCCGAGGTTGGGTCGTATATTGGATGCATCAATATAGTAGTGCGAGTCGATGTTTGGCCCTCGGAGTGTACGTATGTACATCTAAAACATGGAAGCATGCCTTCCGTCTGTCACAACATGCTCGATTTGGTTTCCCGTTTTTCGATGTGGAGCCATCCATGTAGCTTGATGGATTTGCTAGAACCCAGTAATACATACTATCAAGTTTCGGGCCCCGGAGAAGTCGATCACCCTCAGCTAATATGTGCGCTCTAAGCTAACAGGGCCTTGGATGCCTCGTTCCTCTCTTCCATCGGGGCATTGGCACATATGAATCAGATGTTGAAGAATCTCGCTTTGATTCGGATTGTAGCTAGACTTTCGTCNGCACATATGAATGAGATGTTGAAGAATCTCGCTTTGATTCGGATTGTAGCTAGACTTTCGTCCACTAGAGTGAACGCCGGTCTCTCTCCCACCACAAATCCAACACCGAATTGCATTCCTTTACGTGGCAACTGTAGTAGACGTCGCAAGGCTCCACGATTACCTTCCTCGCCCCGTCCATCGCATTTCGTGGATGGCGGTGATGTCAGCCTTTATTTTCCCTAGCACATCAACCAGCCGGGCAGAGGCACTAGCTCGGTTAAGGGTTCGGATATTCCAAGTGCATACCCTAAAATCATAGTCCTTCCTTTGTTTGCCGTGATCGTCATTAAAAGAAAGGGGTATCATCCGAGGTATGTGTTGTTTTTCATTGGGCAGGGTTTTAACGTGGCGGGACCCAAACCCAGCGCACGCGGGCCCCTCCCAGTTGAATGGCAGTCAAAAGCTTTGCAGTACTGGGAAATGTACAAAACATAGTGGTCAAAAGCGAATATCTCAACTAAACCCTGATGTATTTTTTAAATTCATAGCTCTACATACCTGTATAGTAAACCAAATAGCCGGACCAGACGTTATTCAAAATAAAAAATGTAAAAAAATAAACTTTTTTCCGTATACTCTGTAATATTCCCCCGCAATTTTGTAAGGTAAACTAATAATTTATAATCATTGCTTTGCAGCGAAATATCTTCTCTTAAATTATATACAT
>NW_016157314.1:250398-258764 GCF_001687245.7 Rhagoletis zephyria | reverse complement strand
CGCTTTGCTTCCCTATCCAACTTGGAAAAGGCAGAACAGACTTCGCGGTTTTTGTTACCGATGATGTCGATGTCATCGGCATAAGCCAGCAATTGCACGCTCTTGTAGTAAATTGTTCCTGAGTCGTTCAGTTCTGCAGATCTTATTATCTTCTCCAGCATTAGATTAAAGAAGTCACATGAAATAGAGTCGCCCTGTCTGAAACCCCGTCTGGGGGCGAACGGCAACCGAGCAGAGCTGGTGGTATTGCTCAACGTTATTTTTCACAGCCGTATGAGTTTTGAGGGGATGCCAAATTCAGACATAGCGGCATATACGAAACTCCTTTTAGTGCTGTCGAAAGCGGCTTTAAAGTCGACAAATAGGTGCTGATCATTTTCTCGCTGGTCATTTCCAAGATTTGGTGTATTGTGAATACCTGATCTATGGTAGACAATGCATTCGATAAGACCTTGTAACCTATGCTTAGAAGGCTGATCCTGCGGTAGTTGGCACGCATGGCGGGATCGCCTTTCTTGTGGATTGGGCGGAGTGCACTTGAATTCCAGTCGTCGGGCATGCACCTTATTTCCTCCTTGCCATCGTAATTAAATAGCTCAGCTGACAGGCCGTCAGCTCAAGCAGCTTGAGCACTTTTCGTCATAGTCAGGCGCTGGGATATCGACACCATCGTCATCGACTGGGACCTCGGCTTCGTCTTCTCCACTTCTTTCAGTGCATTTGCCATTCAAAAGGGTCGAAAGGTGTTCCCTCCATAATCTGAGTACGTTCTGGACATCGGTCACTAGGTCGCCATGGTTGTTCCTACAAGTCTTGAAACCTTCCGTAAGTCGCTCAACTCTCTGCTAAAAATTTCGGGTGTTTTATCTGTCGGCCAGCATTTCAAGTATTTTCTCACACTCCTCATCGTACCAGTAATGAGCGGGAAATGTGGTTCCACTGATCACGCAAGTCGGTTTGTTGAAGAGTGCTCTCTCACAGCAGGTCTGAGGGTCGAGCGCCGAATCCATTGGCCGTCTGTTTTGATTGCAGCTATTCGACGTTAAAATTTCCTTGGCTTGTTGGGGGCCCTTTTTCTGCTGCTCCGAGGTTGGGTCGTATATTGGATGCATCAATATAGTAGTGCGAGTCGATGTTTGGCCCTCTGAGTGTACGTATGTACATCTAAAACATGGAAGCATGCCTTCCGTCTGTCACAACATGCTCGATTTGGTTTCCCGTTTTTCGATGTGGAGCCATCCATGTAGCTTGATGGATTTGCTAGAACCCAGTAATACATACTATCAAGTTTCGGGCCCCGGAGAAGTCGATCACCCTCAGCTAATATGTGCGCTCTAAGCTAACAGGGCCTTGGATGCCTCGTTCCTCTCTTCCATCGGGGCATTGGCACATATGAATCAGATGTTGAAGAATCTCGCTTTGATTCGGATTGTAGCTAGACTTTCGTCCACTAGAATGAACGCCGGTCTCTCTCCCACCACAAATCCAACACCGAATTGCATTCCTTTACGTGGCAACTGTAGTAGACGTCGCAAGGCTCCACGATTACCTTCCTCGCCCCGTCCATCGCATTTCGTGGATGGCGGTGATGTCAGCCTTTATTTTCCCTAGCACATCAACCAGCCGGGCAGAGGCACTAGCTCGGTTAAGGGTTCGGATATTCCAAGTGCATACCCTAAAATCATAGTCCTTCCTTTGTTTGCCGTGATCGTCATTAAAAGAAAGGGGTATCATCCGAGGTATGTGTTGTTTTTCATTGGGCAGGGTTTTAACGTGGCGGGACCCAAACCCAGCGCACGCGGGCCCCTCCCAGTTGAATGGCAGTCAAAAGCTTTGCAGTACTGGGAAATGTACAAAACATAGTGGTCAAAAGCGAATATCTCAACTAAACCCTGATGTATTTTTTAAATTCATAGCTCTACATACCTGTATAGTAAACCAAATAGCCGGACCAGACGTTATTCAAAATAAAAAATGTAAAAAAATAAACTTTTTTCCGTATACTCTGTAATATTCCCCCGCAATTTTGTAAGGTAAACTAATAATTTATAATCATTGCTTTGCAGCGAAATATCTTCTCTTAAATTATATACATTGGTATGTATAAATATGGGGACGTATTGAACATTTTGAGTATGCAGATTTTTCATGCTGGTATATTCATTTATGCTAAATATATGTATTACTTGATTTTGTTTTGTCACACTTAAGAAGTAAACGTCTTGGCTGTTCACCCAACCGGTCTATAGTTTTATCAATAATCTCAGATTGGTTCTGTGATACAAAACTTTCGGTGTACGCTTAGAAAAGACACAAACCTAAAGACAAAGTAATAAACAATTGAACTATTTTTGCGTATTGTCGACTGCAGCCAGGTTTTTACCCTTTTTAAATGGAAGTGCTTTGAAGTTAGAGAGAATAACTTGATACAGAACCGGATGGTCCACATATCCACTTTTTAAATCAATTTACTAATTATTTTGTTAGCGTTGGGAGTATAATTTGTTACACAGTATATATTTAGGAAAAACCTTGAAAGTTAGGGGGGCCGAAATTATCAAGCAAGCATTTAGTGGTACTATTTTTGAATATATAATAAAAAATTTGGAAGTTAGGTGGGGGAGGGGGGGCCCTCCCTGCCCCTACCTGGCTACGCCCATGGCCTGTTGGAATACTTTATGAGGCGTTCCTTCACGAGCCCAAAGAGCAAATCAAACACCTCCTTAGTCATCCTCACAGTAGTTTTGAACTGATCCGGGTCATTTTTGTACATTTCGTCAAAACTGGTTACAAATAGTCCATCAATGTCGCGACTTAAGTAAAGAGGTCTTACCCACTCCCGCCGCCGAGAATTAATTTTCTTCAAACACTGGCGAGCCTCCTACATAAGTAGCACTATTAATATTATTTCGATAAAATATGACATTATTTTTTTAATAACGCTCGAGGATACACAAATGTTTTCACTGGCAAAAAACAAAACAAATGTATGTTTGATAATTTAAATTATTGGTCCGGCTTCCTATGAAGCTATACCGCGGTAAATAATTCGGCTTTGTTGTATTTGTTTGCGTTTTATTAACTAAATTATAAACTTTTTCTTATTTCCCGGTTTTTTACTCTTCCCCGTGGCTAGAACAAATATCATCGCCGGCGCTGTCAAAACGTTATTGTAACAAGAACACACGCCACTCTCGCTGCTGTCAAAGCGACGCCAACGCATCGCCAAAGTTGTATGTAAAAAAAAATCAGATGTTTTCCCGAAATGCCTCACAGCTGAGATCACCTGATTTTATGTGCTACAGGGTTACCCTCAATATATATAAAAAAAACTTTAAACTGACTGACAAAAATAGCAAGAAAAGTTCTATTAAGTTTAGGAGTCATTGACCAAAATGCTTTAATATATTAAACTACTGTATAAACACAGGAATTCATTTAATTCAATGCATATTTGGCCAATTTTTAAGGTTATTTCAATAACTTTAGTCTTTTTCTACATCCCTTTAAACACCCTGTCCAACATTTTGACAGGTTATTTCTACGTTTTTACAGGATATTTCTATGTATTTTCCAGGCGGTTTCCAAGCAGAAGAAGAACATTTGTCACTTGTATGTATGCACAATGACCTCGCTATAAGCTCACATTTCCAAACCAGTCACAGAAGAAAGGATTAAAAATGAATTACGAAAACTATAATCGAAAAAAGCTGATGACGTTACAAATTCTGAACAATAAAAAGAATGATAATGAAGAAATTTTTTTAAAACAATGGTGTTTAAACAACGATCTTGCCATGATGCTAAATTGTGAAGATGAATGTCAGGAGGATACATCCGACATTTGCAGCCCCGGTGCAATGGTCAATAAGGAATTATTGCACCGCAATAAAAAAAATAAATATAGCTGAAAGTCCTCTCAACTGCTGCAGCGTCAATCTAACGCTGACGACACACAATCAGTTTTGCCTTTAAATTTCCTCACACACATTGCTCGTCAAAAATCATAAAAATTTAAAGCCATTACGTAGGCTGCATTCAATTTGAGAAGCAATTTCATTATCAACATGCGGTCTCCAAGAAAACAATGTAACTAACTAGCTTCTGAAGACCATTTTCCATTTTAATTTCCAAAATTTACCAAAATCACCTAATTTACTCACCTAAATTATTTCTTAAAAGTACTTGACATCCGCATTCGTATCCGCATCCGTGGATGTTAACTACTAAACATCCGCATCCGCATTCGCATCCGCGGATGTATAAAATACCACATTCGCAACAACCCATGTCGTACATGTCGGCAAAAATCCTCCGGTTGAACCCTCCACGAGGGTGCCGACTGGAAATGGGCACTACAGAGGATTCTGTGCGATGTCAGAATGGTGCTCAGCTAAGCTCAGGAATCAGTGCTATGTGCTAAACCCCTTAATAGCTTAGTCATATGGAAATGGTTTTTGATCGTGGTTTGGAGGTCTGAAGGGGCTGGATCAAGGCGTCATGCGCACCGTACTGAGGATCGGTCAGGCTGGCGGCCCCTAAATAGCCCAGTCGCGAACGGAGCCCTTTGGGAGGCGGCCACACCCAGGATGTAAGTAGGCCTTACCTGGGCATCGCGGAACTCTGCTCGGGTGGACGACCCCCTTTCTCTGCAGCCCGTGGTAACAAATATGGAAAAAACCAAAAAACAACAGCAACAACAACAAAAACAAACTATAAAGGGACCGGCCCCCTTAAGGCGTCGGAAGGGTCTCGGCCCACTAAAGAAGGGGCTCAAGTGATGCAGAGTACCTGTACCAGCCGTAGTGCGGTGACAAACAGCGGGAAAACAAGGCCAATGGTGAAACCGGGCCAAGCTCCTGCAAAAAAGAAGGAAAGCGGCGGTGGAGAAGCTCAAAGGAGTCCACCCCGGGAAACTCCTGGCACCAGTGGATGCCAACCTGGCATNTTAAAGCGTCGGAAGGGTCTCGGCCCACTAAACAAGGAGCTCAAGCGATGCAGAGTACCTCCACCAGCCGTAGTGCGGTGACAAATAGCGGGAAACCAAGGCCAATGGTGAAACCGGGCCAAGCTCTCGCAAAAACGAAGGAAAGTGGCGGTGGGGTTGCTCAAAGGAGTCCACCCCGGGAAACTCCTGGCACCAGTGGACGCCAACCTGGCATGCAGATTGCAGCCGGGGATAAGGCTGAATCTGGGGCGCAGGCCACGGGCGGTCCTCCCGCGACACCCACGGCCTTCACGAGGCCTGACCAGTGGCCAGAACCAGCTACAGCGGGCTATCGACAGAAGAAGATGGCTGCACGAATCCTGCAGAGGTTCACCACTACGCGTGACCAGTGTAGCAAGGCGAAGGCAGAGCATGTGAAGGAGATCCTCACAGAAATCGACTGGGCGAAGGCAGTCCTGCCCGATTACCGCAAGCCGGAGGAGAGACAGCCGCAGGCGCCCTCCAGTAAGCGCAATAGATCGGGGGAAAATACGCCCAACCAATACGCAAAGAGGGTCAGAACGCAGGGGCCTTCTTTTGCTGAAGTAGCCAAGGAGCAGATCCTGCTTGGCGTCATTGACGAGAGCGATGAAGACAGCCTAGTCCTGAGGCAGCAATGGAAGTTGGAGAATCCGGGACCTCCGCCAACCTGCAAGGGAGCGGGGTGGTTCCAAAATAACATCCGGGTTATCGCATGCGAGGATGCTAGATCAGCGGATATATATAAGAAGACAGTCGCAGGCATTGGAGAAGTCTACCCTGGTGCGAAGCTCAGGGCGGTCGACTTCAAGGACCTACCGGTGCGACCGAGAGCGAGAGCATGGTTGCCTTGCAAGCCAGCGGAACCCGAAAGGATCCTGCATACCATAAGGCTCTACAACCCGGAGCTACCTACCGAAAATTGGAAGGTGGTAAAAATCAATGAAAGCGGTAAAGCGACGATGCCTTTTAATAAGGACTCCATAGAGTTGCTGGAGCAAAAGAGCGGGGTGATACGTTACGGCTGTGACATGGCCAAAATTAAGGTCTACAGCAACGACGTAAACGCAGCGAAGAACCTGATCGCGGAGGTAGAGCCGGAGGAGGCCAACAGCGACGTGGAGATGGAGGAGGAATCCGAGCAGGTTGATCCGATGGACGACCTGACCGGGGTTATGCCTCATCGACGTCTTCGCTGGGGGTCGGACGCATGCTTCGGCTTTATACGGAGGAAGAGTTGATCGAGATGTCAGAAGACGCGGTCAACTCCACCCTAATAGGCGTCGTGGGCGATAACGGCCAAAATGGTGAAGGTATTGCAGATTAACTTTCACCACTGTAAAGCAGCTTCAGCTGCACTGCTGCTCCATCTAACAGCTAAAGGGGCAGCCGACATCGTCCTAATCCAAGAACCTTGGGTGGTGGGACAAAACATTTGTGGGCTGAAAGCGCCGGGCTACAGACTGGTAAGTGGAGCCTCAACGGGGAAACCAAGGACGTGCATAATGATAAGTATCACACTAAAGTGTCTCTTTTTTCCACAATTTAGCGACGAGGACACAACAGCGGTCAGTCTAAGTGTAGACGGGCGACCAATTAAGATGGCATCCATGTACCTAGCGCACGACAAGGAGGTGCCAACTATCTACATAAAGGACCTAGTGGCCAGCACGAGAGAGGCGCTAATTTTGGGAGGTAATGCGAATGCTCACCATCATACCTGGGGCAGCTCCGACGATAACGAACGGGGTGAGTCACTTTTTAATTTCATACTTAGCTCTAAGCTTGTTATTGCAAATAGGGGGAACGATCCCACTTTTATTACAAAATCCCGAAGGGAAGTTCTGGACGTTACCCTTATCTCTGAGAATGCGGAATGTCTGGTCGGGAAGTGGAAGGCGCTCGAGGAGCACTCCTTTTCCGACCACCGATATATCCAATTCGAGGTAGTAGGGGGAATGCCCAAGGCTCCTCTAACTAGAAACTTGCGAAATACCAACTGGCATAGGTATCGGGAAGAGCTGGACAGGCTTTTGCCAGAAGATAGAGAGCCGACTACTCCAGCAAACCTAGAGGAGCTGGAATATCTTGTCGACCATTTTACGGGGGCCTGCGGTAAGGCAATTGACATTGCATGCCCCAAAAAGCTGCACCGGGGTAGGAAAACGCCACCCTGGTGGAATGAAGAAATCAGGATTTCACGCAAGAACTGCAGGAAAACCTTCAACCAGGCCACTGCGCCTGGTAGTGAGGGACATTGGGAGACCTACAAGACAACGTTACGGGAGTACAAGAAGCTCCTAAGAAGGTCGAAAAGAACCTCATGGAAAGACTTCTGCAACGGGGTGGAGTCTATCTCAGAGGCAGGCAGGCTCAGAAAGATACTCTCAGGTGCTGCCCAGAAAGCCCCAGGATGCTTGCAAAGACCTGACGGCTCCTGGACTGAGATCGAGGAGGAATCACTGGATCTGCTTCTTTGCACACACATCTTTCGGTCACTGGAGACTTCCTCACGAGGGGNACAGCTGCAGAAAACACTTCAGCTAAGTTCAGCGTGGCTACACGCTATAATTAAGGGAGTACTAGCTCTTAATTATATCCCTAGAAAGTGGAGGGAATCAAGAGTGGTGTTCATCCCCAAGGCAGGGAAGGTGTCCCACAACAACCCAAAGGATTTCAGGCCCATCACCTTGTCGTCATTTCAATTGAAGGTTATGGAGAGACTGGTGGAGGTCCATATCAGAGAGTCGGTTGGTGACGGACTCTCTACCACACAACATGCTTATACGAAAGGTAGATCTACAGAAACGGCGCTACATGAAATAGTATCACATATAGAAAGATCACTAGACATCAAAGAATATACGCTAGCAGCCTTCCTGGATATAGAGGGCGCCTTTAAGAACATCATGCCGGGCGCGATAACGGCAGCACTGACGGGCCTGGGCACCGACTCGCGCTTAGTTGCGCTCGTAAACCAAATGCTGAGAGTGGTTCGGGCGGAGCTGGCGGAGGTATCGTTGACCAGGATCGTAGAGAGGGGCACCCCGCAAGGGGGAGTCCTATCCCCTCTATTATTGGTCGCAGCGGTAAACTCACGTTGTGTGGCATGGAGGGGGGTGGCTGTAAGGTTATTGCGTATGCGGATGATCTTGCACTAAGAGTAAGTGGGAAATTTCCGCAGACCCTATGTGATATTATGCAGGTAAAACTGTAGGAAGTCGAGAGTTGGACCAAAAAATAACGGGTTAGAAGTAAACCCAAGCAAAACAGAACTTGTAATGTTCACAAGAAGGTACAGAATCCCCCATTGATAACACCAAGGCTGGCACAGACCACACTAAAATTAAGCGAATCTGCTAAATAGCTGGGGATTGTCCTAGATAAAAAATTAAGCTGG
>NW_016157314.1:244131-250360 GCF_001687245.7 Rhagoletis zephyria | reverse complement strand
TGTGACATTATGCAGGTAAAACTGTAGGAAGTCGAGAGTTGGACCAAAAAATAACGGGTTAGAAGTAAACCCAAGCAAAACAGAACTTGTACTGTTCACAAGAAGGTACAAAATCCCCCATTGATAACACCAAGGCTGGCACAGACCACACTAAAATTAAGCGAATCTGCTAAATAGCTGGGGATTGTCCTAGATAAAAAATTAAGCTGGTTCAAAACACCGAAGAGCGGATGCGGGAGGCCACGGTTGCCCTATACAGCTGCAGGAGAAGCTAGTGCACTGGATATACACCGTCGTGGTAAGGCCCATGCTTCTGTAAGGGGTAGTGGTATGGTGGCCAGTGCTTGAGAAGAAAGTAAACAGTATTAAATTACAAAAAGTGGAGAACACGGCCCTGAACTGCATTAGTGGTGCTCTCCGCACAACACCTACTATGGCAATGAATACGATCCTTAACATCATACCCATAGATATTATAGGACGACAATACGCTGCGTTTGCAGCCCTAAGACTACAGGAGCTTAAAAGCTGGACAGCGGCTCGATGTGGTCACAATACAATTCTGAGAAACCGACAACTACCGAGTACAACGGACTATTGTGTACCAAGGCTCACCTTCACTAAAGGTTATAGCGTAATGCTACCTAGCAGAGAATCATGGCTCGAAGGAGTTCCGGGGTCTACAGATGCCATAAAATTCTACACGGACCGCTCCAAACTAGGAAATAGGGTAGGAGGAGGCGTCTACTCGGAGAAATTGGGAATAAAAAGATCATTCCGACTACCTGACCATTGTAGTGTCTTTCAAGCCGAAGTGGCAGCAATACAAGGAGCCGTTGACAGCCTAAAACTAGCTGTTATCGCCACTGCGGAAATATATATACTCAGACAGTCAGGCGGCCCTTATGGCGCTTGACTCTATCAATCTTAGTTCGGAAACAGTTGCCAACTGCCGCAAATCACTTAACGTGATGGCAGAGCAGTTCGCTTTGCACCTGGTATGGGTACCGGGGTACAGTGACATACCAGGAAATGAGAAGGCAGACGAGCTTGCAAGGGCGGGTACTTCCTCTCCACTTTCACCAGCCTGGAAGAGGATGGGTATGCCACTCGCTTCCTGCAAGCTCTTACTAAGGGAGAACTTCCTTGAAGAAGCGGCCTCCAGATGGGATCGCAATGAAAACTGTAATACAACGAAGCTTACTCGAGAGAAATTCTTACTCTCAATAAAGGCGATATGTCACTGGCCATTGGTCTGTTCACAGGACATATCCTGATAGGAAGGCACGCAGAACGCCTCGGGGCTAGTCACAATGACTACTGCAGGAGCTGCCACGACGAATAAGAGCCTGAATCAATAAGGCACTTACTCTGCGAGTGCCCAGCACTAGGCAGGAAAAGACAGAAATTCCTAGGTATAGGTCTTCTAGACGATCTAAGCGCAACTGCTAAGTTGGGAATACGGCAGTTGCTAAGGTTCGCAGACTCCACGAACTGGTTTAAGGAGTTGGGGTTTTTGGATCCATGTGGTATTGCAATGGGCCCTAATCGGGCCTAAGTGTGCTGGCGCCCTCTGGGCCTAGCAGCTACTTCAACCTAACCTAACCTAACCTAGTATGTACATATACATGCAACACACTTCAGTATCGATACGAACAACAGTTTCGTTCCCGCACAATATGTATGTTGGGAACAAATACAGTATACGTACACTTCTCAAAAAAAAAATAAAAATTAGCTTTATTCAAGGTCATAAAGTCAATTAATGCATTTAATTAAACTTAAATATGTCGTTAACTGATGATGATATTTGAAGGATTTTTAAGCCGTTAGAAAGGTAATAAAAATAACTCTTTTTTGACATACAATAATCATACTCTTTACTGATAAAATTTACGAAAAAAACAAGTTTTTGTAAAAATAAATTTGCTTTTTAACAAATGTACTTTTTTTTCAAATCACTTCATTAATATTTTATAAAAATATCACCGTGAAAACGGCTTTAAATCCAGGTTTCATTTTATATATAACATGTCTTATCTGAACAATCGCAACTGTTTTTACGCAGAACTTCTTTCTGCGTAGGCGGACTTCGGCTGAGCTTAAGAATTATAACCATCACGAAGTACAAGTCCCCTTCCTGTGTTGCCGAAGAAGAGGTGCTGAACGCCTTTTGCAAAGAAAACCTTACTTCTTAGACGGCCTTCGGCCGCACTTAGGTATTATAACCCTCACGAAGTAGAATTCTCCTTTCTGTGTTGCCGAAGAAGAGGGGCTAAACACGTTTTGCAGAGAATACTTTTCTGCGTAGGCAGCCTTCGGCCGCACTTAGGGATTATAACCCTCATGAAGAGAATTCTCCTTTCTGTTTTGCCGAAGAAGAGGGGCTGAACACCTTTTACAGAGAACACCTTTATGCGTAGGCGGCCTTCGGCCGCACTTATGGATTACAGCCCTCACGAAGTAGAATTCACCTTTCTGTGTTGCCGAAGAAGAGGACTGAACACCTTTAGCAGATAACACCTTTCTGCGTAGGCGGCCTTCGGCCACACTTAGGGATAATAAGATAATAACCCGAACGAATTAGAATTCTCCTTTCTGTGTTGCCGAAGAAGAGGGGCTGAACACCTTTTGCAGCTAATTTTTCTATGTTGTCAATAACGTCATTTAATAATAAAAATCATTTTGTTTTTTATTTTGTATTGTTTTTTTTTTATAAAACTCATTTTTCTCATAAGCCTTACAGAAAATTAAAACATATATACATCAAAAAAGGTATTTTAACATCTTTTAGTTATTCTAATTAAAAGAAACTAGTAATAATCCCCGAAAATCGGGGTGCTCCGTGGTCTAAAAAATCTGCATATTTTTTTGTTATAAAAACCGCATGCATTGCGTTTGGTTGTTCACTTTAACTTGGTATTTCGAAAGATCGTACGCTACTCAATACGCCATGCGTTAAGCAATCCTCTTGCTAGGGTCTGACCTTGATACTTATTTATTGTTTTTGCGAACGCTACAATAATTTTGAATTTGCTACGTTTAAATACAAAAGCAAGTGTTGATTCGCTGGGCTGTTAATTTATATGGGATAGTATAATTCCAATCACATGTTTAAAGTCCGTTAACTAACCCTTTATATGCACATATTTGTATTGCGGCATCCAAACAATTACATTGTGATTCTTTAACTATTAAGCGAGACCATTTACTAACCCTTCATATGTACATATTTTGGTAGTGGATTAGCATCACAACTGCTCTAACTTTTAATATCAAGTCATGAGGTGCAACTCCCCTACTTCTACTTGCTCCTGTGGATATTCAGAAACGGCAGTAGATATCGACGCCATATCTACTCCGGACAACATATTAACCATTTCTTTATTATATCGTACAGTGCTTATTTTGTGTACGCGAAATGGATCGATCCTTCACGCGGTTTTAATTAATTACACCAGGCTGAGGTTCAAATACCCAATCGGCTAAATCTCGCAAAATAATCTCGTGTGGCACTAATCTTAAACTGAAATAACCAGATTCTCTGAAACGCATATTTATAGAGAGTTTAAAATACTTGAAGTTCCCTCAGTTCGCCCGCCAGGATTTTTTTAAGTTTTCCAGCATTTTAAAACCATACAAAATTGAAAATAAAGAAATGAAATTGTTCAAAATTGGTGGAAATGAGAATGCATGTGTGAGATTAAGATTTACATTTTAAAATTGCTCAATCTAAGTTTTTAAAAATCTTTCCGTGCAAATATGTATGTACATCGAATGATTCTTAAATCTGAAATGTTTGTGCAAAGTTTCAGATCCAGAACCTTAATTCGAAAGTAAATTGTCTCTGTACTATTATATATAGATACATATATAGATTTATAATACAAATAGAACCATATTTGCTTCAGAAAAAAACATCGAAATAAACCATGTAAGATTTATATGGGTATCTGTACAGAAGCAAAAGCAACATTTTTCTTTTGCAGATCTTCCGCTGTATCACATTCGCACGCATAGCAATGCTTCGCTCGATATGAAAACAAAACAGGGACGAAAACGAATAAATGGAACATAATCCTCAAATCAAAATAAAGCGCACAGCTCTGCAACGATGTTGTTATTGATACTGTGAATGAATGTATAGATATGCAACACCATTGGGTATGTACATAACTACAGAGCCAAAGGGAACATTTTCTTTGTAGATCTTTCGCTGTATCGCTGCCTACATGCACACGAACGCAGCAATGCTTTGAACGAAATGAAACAAAATCAGAAACGGAAGCGAATAAATATAACCATTTTTCATTCTCTTATGTCCCGCTGAGACGCTGCTTATCGAAATGAACGTAGCAATGCTTTGCTCAACGTAAAAATTTTAAAATCTTTCGACGCAAATATTTCGAAAATGGTTCAATGAATCTTAAATCTGAAAAGTTTGTGCAAAGTTTCAGATCGAGCACTTTAATTTGATGTATAATTTGTCTCTGTACGACTTGTAGATTGCTGGGAATAAGCGCCTTGTTTCAGAATAATATATAGATTGAAAAATTGATTCTTCGACCTTCAATAACCCCAGTAATTATTATTTCCACCTCAAAAAAAATAGAATTACTGTCCTAATATTTGCGATCAAAAACGTAGGTTTGTTTTAAGAGAAATTTTGTGCGTCTTTGTATAGTAATTATTTACGATAAATATCTTTTTTTCGTCTCGCGGGATGATTATTTTCAGATGAAAATTATTTACGTCTTTTTATTTATTTATTAATCTAGAAAATAAAATATTTCATACAGAGTATTTGGAGAAAAGTAAAATATAAAGTAATAACTAATTTAGCATACTATTTGAAAGTAGTTTGAAATTAAATTTGGAAGAAGAAAGATCGATAGCAGAAGAGTTTTAGAGCAAGTTAAACTCGAGAAAAAATATCATGATTCGTAAGGCTTCTTGGTGAGATATTAAATTTAATCCGTTCGAGTAAAAACGGCGAGCGCCGTATAATATCGAAAACGAAAGTAAGAAAAAGAATAATCCTCCTGTTGTGCAGTGACTTAAGGTTTATGAGCATGCATCTAGCGGTGTAAGATGGAAAAGGGTCAACAAAATGTAGAGAGCGTAGAGCATACCGAATGAAAGATTTTTGGGATTCGTTCAATCCTATTAATATGACATTCATGATATGGTCGCCTGATGAAGACAGCGTACTCCAGCTTAGAACGAACAAGAGAAGTGTATAGTAGTTTAATGGTAAACGGATCAGTGAAATCAGAGCTAAATCGTCAGATAAATGCGAGCATTGAATATGACTTTGCGATGCTATAATTTAAGTGGCTACGAAAAAGAAATCTGGCATCAAAAATTACTACTAGGTCAAAAACTTCACCAATGGTGGCAAGCTGCGAGTCACCAATCAGATAAGAAGTCGGGATTATGGAACGAGATTTGGAGTAGGAGACATGATAACACTTATTTGTATTAATTTTAATATATTTTTTGAGCACGAAGCTACAACGTTATTAAGATCAGCCTGTAGGATGATAGGGTCTGAAGCATTTTTAATCGTACAGTAGATTTTCAAGTCATCCGCATACAATAACAAGTAAGTAAGTCTAAGTCCGGGCGGAGCCGAATATTAAATACCCGGCGCAAGTACCGCTACATGGTAAGCCGGGGTGTACAGATTTTAAGTAAATTAGCGTCCTTAAATTTCGAAATATGTAGTTTCAAGCATTTCTGAAATATACCGTTATATAAAAAGTGGGCGTAATTTTAATCCGATTTCAATAATTTTCAACGTTTTGCTTTTATGTGGCAAGCATATAAACCATACCGAGTTCAGTACAAATTGGTAGCACGGTTATCGAGATACATATATGTGATCATACGCAAACGTCAAGCTGTGAAGTTCTACTTATTTGTGCCTTGATTGGTCTTTGTATTTTGCAAAGTTCATTGTGCTAATTTTGAGTAAAAGTTGCTATAAAAAGTGCCTACGAGCATCTAGTGTGATAATAACCGAAGCTAAGTGAAAGTTTTGTGATTTTTGTGGTTTTTATTAAATTTAATTAAATTTCACTAGCTTACATCTAATCTTGCCGAGTCATTTGTTGTAATCATTGTTGTTGTTATTCCTTTGTAGTTAACTGAGATCGTTTCTATTTTTGCACATTTCTTTTTGCTCTTTTTGTTTACTTCGTTTAGTATTTCTTGTCACAGCTGTTTG
>NW_016157314.1:190717-240866 GCF_001687245.7 Rhagoletis zephyria | reverse complement strand
TGGTAAAGAATTGTTGCAAGCATCAATTTTGAATAAATTAGCTTTAATGTTTACTGATTTTTCGAATATTTCGTATTTCTCTTAATTACCGTTATATGGGATGTGGGAATGCTTATTGTCCGATTTTAAAAATTTTCAGCCAGGCTAACAACTGTGCCAAGTTTGGAAGAAATTGGTGCAGCGGTTACCAAGATATACACATGTAACCATAAGTGGGCGTGGCTACGCCCATTTTCCAAAAATGTATAATATTCTTATTTTTCGTCTAAAAATTAATGCAAATATCAATTTTGAGAGAATTATCTTCAGTAGTTACTAAAATATCGCAGTTTTCGTATTTCTGAAAATTACCGTTATATGGGAGGTAGGCGTGGTTATTGACCGATTTTGCCCATTTTCAATACCATCCATCCTACGTCCGAAAGAAGTGCACGTACCAAGTTTCGTTAAGATATCTAAAATTTTACTCGAGTTATCGTGTGCACAGACGGACGGACGGACAGACAGTCACCGCTTAATCGATTTCTCTTTTCATTCTGATCACTTATGTATACGTTTGTTTATATCTATCTCGATTCGTTTTGCCTGTTACAAACAACCGTTATGTGAACAAAGTTATAATACCCTTGTGCGCAAGTGCGCTCGGGTATAAAAATTTTGAAAAGTTGAAGCAACTAAATATATCATTGATGAAAATCACGAAAAGTAAGGGACCCAGAATACTCCCCTGAGGAACACCAGAGGATGCAACAAAGGGATAGGAGTGCACATTATCAACTACAACAACGCAATTCCGCGAAGAAAAATATGATTTTACCCACGAAAAAAAAGCTGAATGAAAGCCTATGCTAGCCAATTTTGAAATTAAGATTGAGTGACTGACTTTGTCAACGCCTTAGAACAGTCTGCTAGTAACAGTGGACCTTCTAGGCATAAAACCATGCTGATTAACAGAGATTAAGGGACTAACTGCAAAAAATACTCTTCGTAATTTGGATATCGTTTGAATACGGGGGTGATAAGAGTGGTCTTTCAAACATCTATAAACTCACCCTGCTCCAGAGATTTATTAGAAATCAAAAAAAGTGGATAGGCAAAACAATTCTTCAACAGGAATTACGATATCCCATCAACATCGGATTAAGTTGACGATTTGATATGCCGGACATTATCAACTGATATTGCAAGCGAACCAAAATTGATTGGAGAAAGAGCACTCTGAGGATAACAGCCACATGGATCCGAATCTATTTCAAAGTTACAGCGAAAGAAATTTGTGAAAAGATTGGCAGCTTCAGAGGGAGTAGAAGCTTTCATTTCATCACAAAACACATCACTGGCAATGCTGGAACACGATTCCTTGGATTGAAAATACCTCCAAAAAGCCTTTGGATTCAATTTTATTTCCGACTCAAATTTAAGAACATAATTCCGCTTAAGAGACTTACTCTTCGACTTGAACTCTATAGAGTATCGCAAGTATTTATCCATGTGACATACGGCATTTGAAAGTTTAAATTTCTTAAAAAACTTGTTTTTCAAACTCTTCAATTTCTTAAGTTGTTTGGTAAACCAGGTAATCTTACAGATTTTTTATGCACTATTGGTATATTATCCACACAGATTACATAAATTTTTTGCTTAAAAGTATCGAAGCAATCCGAGACACCGACACCCGCAAATAATGAATCCCAGTGTACAGATGAAGCCGCATCATTTACAACATCCAAGTTGCATTTTCTGTAGCAGAATCTAAGAGGGTTACTATCCACTAAAACAGATCTTAACTCATAAAACTCTTATTAAGAATAAAAGGAACATGATGTAGACCGGCAGTCGATAAACGGTCAAGGCACTCTTGAATTTCACCATATCGTTAATAATAAAGATAAGGTCTAGGATTCTAGATAGCTTATTAGGAAAACTGTTAATTTGTAATAGCTTAATACTTAAAAATTATCAATATAAATTCACAGCCACTGTAAACATTCGTAGGATATAAGGCTGTTCTTGCTTAGGCGTAAAAGCACATTTAGCTCTAAGTGCTACACTAAATGTACATTTATCCATACAAAATTCGTCACCTAAATGCAACTTAATGCAACTCCATTTCTGCATTAAGAGTCCAAATGTTAAAAGCAACCCTGTGATCATCAAAATTTTAAACGATTCGAACATGGTTTAATGAGAAAAAGTGGCAACATTGCTTTTTCGCGTATACAGTTGCTAGCTGCGTTTCAGTGATCGCCGATCGAGATTTCATTTATTATTTTACATTATTTGGAAAAAGAAAAATTGAGCAAATTCAACATCGATGTGATACTGATTAAAATCTGCCTCAATTTGTGATCAACGCTGTTTGTTTTTTTCCTACTCCTATTCCAATTTAAATTGACAGCACCGACAAATGAATATATACACAAACAAATTTTCGGTTATGTTTAAAACTAGGGATGTTGCGGATGTGGAATTTTAGACATCTGCGGATGCGAATGCGGATGCGAATATCTAACAGCTAACATCCGCGGATGCGGATGCGGATGCGAATGCGGATGTCTAGTATTTCTAAAAAACAATTAGAGTCTATTGGCGAGATCGTTGTTTAAACAGCGCTTACAAGCCAAACCAGGTACATATATCATGTTGTTTCAGAATTTGGAGAACCTGTAACTTTAGCACTTTTCGATTTTACTTTTTGTAATTCGTTTTTAATACTTTCTTCTGCGACTGCTTTGAAAAGTTTGTGCTTATAGCGAGCTAAATAGGTGGATATGGAAAATATATTATTATTTTTGAACAAAATTCTGTTTTCAAAGTCACGGCTGCCAGCCGAATCGGATCAGGATAATGTTATTTTTTTTAAAGCACCCCGTTTTTTGATAAGCATTTGAATAACAGATACTTACCTAATTCTTATCTAATTAAAGGTCAGACCTATAGCTTTTTAATTATTTGAGCATCGATTCTCATTATAGCTAGACGTTGATCATTTCTACTGGAAGTCCCTATTGAAAGAGCTTACTCATTGACTTTAAATAGCAAAGAAGGGACAGTTTTACCACAGAAGTTTTTAGCCAAGGATCCACATCTCTATGAAAAAAATATTATCCAACAAGTAAAAAAAACTACTGTTTTTAAAATTTTTGCTAAAAATGAATTCCCCAAAGAGCCCCATTTGAAATTATTCAAACGAATATATGTAATAGGTGGCATACGCGGTACGTCTGACCCGCGAGTCATTTGTGTACGTGTTGACTCGCCTTCGACTACACACAGTTGAATCATTTATAGGGCATTCGCACGCGGCGATTTTACAGGCAACAAAAGTTGAATACGTAGTTGAATGAGAAGTTGAAAGTGAAAAAGTTGCCATCCCTATTCAGACGAGGCGATTTTGGATTCAACACGAATCGTTATTTACATTATTGAAAATGAATTTAAATCGCAAAATTTTATCAATTGGCGTAAATTTGGTAAGCCAAGCATTGGTAGAAGTGCTTTTAGCGAAGCTGAAAGATAAAATAAGAGTAAAAAAGTAAAAAAGAGAAAAAAGTATGTATACAGAACAGTGTTGGCACTTTTGGCACAATTGTACTTGTTTGATACAATTTCATTTACAATATACTTTCCTACACGCAGTACTTTTTAGTAAAATTTTGTAATGAATACTAAAAATATATAGCTCTGAAAATTCACAGTTCGCCTGTTCGTATTTACCTTTGTAAGTTTTGAAAAATGGCTTGNATATCCCAACACTGATACAGAATGTAAACAAACACAGGGTTGCAAGGAAAAAAAGTTGAACGAGCTCAAAGTTGGCTGGCGACCAACTTTGTTGAAAGCGATTAGTTGAAAGGCCGTTCGGACGAGGCGATTTTTGCTTTCAACTAAAAGTTGCCTGAAAAATCGCCGCGTGCGAATGCCCTATTAGAGTCATGCCAGAAGTAGTGTGGTTCCGATACGACCCTGAACTCGATACCTGCACTCTTTAAAAATATTAAAGAAAAGTATCGATGCCACAAATGTATCGGAGAGAAGTAGTCGATACTTTCTCATATCGAACTCACTGTAAGTACTTATGTCATGTGAAGAAAAACAGAATCGGTTCGAGTACTCTCCGACCAAAACTTACCGAAAAGTAGCCACAAGCCTGTATCTTGCAAAATTTTAATAATTGACTAGTACGGGAAAGCCGGAATTGACACTTTCTTTATTAGCCAACTTAAAGCGGTGCAAAAACCACAACAGTATGATTCATATATTGTTAGAACCGTAGTTCAGAATTTTTGGAAAAGCAAGTAATACTTTAATCGCGTATTCGATACCCACCTAAGTACTTGCGGGAAGGATTCGAGTGCAAAAAGTACTCAGTACTTGAAGAAAGTATCGAGCAATTACTTGTACTTACTCGTATCGGAACAACACTAGCCAGAAATCATGTTGGTGTAACTAACACATATTTATTTTCACAAACACATCCAAACCGACTCACGAGTCAGACGCACCGTGTATGCCGCCTATAACATCAAAAAGCAAATCACGGAAATTTTGTTAAGAATTACAGTGCACACTTTCTTCTTTTGTGTCTAGTAGTTATTTTTAAGATTGGTCCAAAAAAATCATAATAACGAAAGAAGCCAAAGCAGGTGTTTAAAGCACAGAAAAAAATATTATTAAAAGGACTATGTTCTCTTTGACGTACGTCAAAGGTCAAGTAGAAGTGGGAACTTTAATGGCTTCCCATTGATAGCTCGGTTATATAGCTTAAGAAATAATATTTTAAAGATATTTTGGCTGCAATTTAGTTTGGCATCCCCGGAGTTCGGCATTAAGGAGGGTATGGAACGATAGAGGGAGTTCTCCTGATAGTAAATATATATACTTTTAGCCGCAGCAGACTTATAGTTTTTAAGTTATTTGTTGTTAAAGTTAGTAAATTGAACTAACCTCTCGACGCTATTTCACACAATAAACACTTTATTTATGTACACACTTCGGCAAAATAGTTGCATTAAAAGCCCGCACAATGAAATGTAAACATATTTTTTAAATTTATAATGTATTTTTACTAAATTAAGTAAGTTTTAACAATTATCACGCACTTATATATGTATACGCACATTGTGAATACAGAACTGTTGATTCAACCATGGTTTCACACTGACATTAGAAGGGTGCTGCCACATCTAACAAAATTACAATAAAAGGTAATAGTTTTTATCGTACCCGTTTTCCTGTTCAGCGCTGAATTTGTAGTAAAGGAGGGTTTGGGGTCATATTCCCCAATAAACCTTTGGCATAAGTAAAGTTATGTCACACAGAAAGTAGAATTCTACGTAGTAAGGGTTATAATCCCTAAGCGCGGCCGAAGGCCGCCTACGCAGAAAAGTGTTCTGCGCAAAAGTACTGTGGCTGGTGTAGCTGGCTCATGTTCTTTTATTAATTTTTTACTGACATTTGTAACCCCCTTTTAATGGGTGCCACTGCCAAAGGCATATTACTGTTTTTAAAAAGTACCGTTGTTTTTTAAATCTGTTTTGGTACTATTTTCTTAATTCTTGTGTTCTTATCTCAACAGTTGGGTGAATTAAGCGCGTTTTTAAATACTGTAATTAATATTTTGATTTAAATTTTAGAAATGAGTGAGATACAAGCTGGTATGTTTTTCTTTCTTTTTTTATGTTCATACACAGATATAATTACTATTATATTTATAGATTTTGATGTACCTTCCACCAGCCGTGGTGTTAGTGCGCGGAATGCCAATGTGCTGACCGTGGCTGAAGTAGAAAATATGTGGAACCTAGTCAAAATTTATAAAAGATTGGATACGCGGGAGAAGTGTATTGAATTTGCCGAGGAACAGGGCCTTATATTACGTAATAAGTTGTGTCGCATCCATAAGGCACCGATGCTTGTGTCAACCGCGGGAAACAATACCGTCGGCATTTTCCGATGCCGCAAAGGGGTCTGCCGTTCTAGGGTTGCCACTTCAAGGGCCGCTGGGACGTGGTTTGAAAATGCGAAGATATCGCTTCCACATATTTTTTATCTTATGTATACATATGCTTCGCACTGCCGCAGGCTCTCGTCAGGAAGGAGAATTTTATCGAGCGATCCATTTTATCCAGCGCTACCATCTGCGATTGGTACAACTATTGCCGTGAGGCAGTAGTATTGTACGAAATTGATCAGCAGGAAGTTTTGGGGAAAATTGGGGGCCCCGGTGAAAACACAATAAAGGTAACATAAATCTATATTGAAAAATACCCTTCGACTAAATGATTTTCTTTTTCAGGCAGGAGAGTGGAAGGGCATTGGATCCTTGGAATGCTGGAGGACGGCAGTGAGGATTTTCGCTTGGAAGTGTGCCCTGAGAACATTCGGTCGGCTGAGGTGCTCATACCTCTGATTAAGAAGCATGTACTCGAAGGCAGCATTATTTGTACGGATTATTGGAAGGCGTATGATTGCCTTCCTAATCACGGGTATGAGCACCGGAAAGTTAACCACAGCGATCCCGATAATCCCTTTGTAGCAGAAGACGGTACACACACGCAACGGATTGAGTCGCAATGGCGTGTATTAAAAAGATTTTTTACAAAGGATAACTATAATAATCCACAAAACTTTGCGGATATGATGTTTGAGTACATGTGGAGGAAAAAAATCGCCCGAAAACATGAGGATCCTTTTGTAAAATTAATTGAAGCGGTGAAATATACATATAAACCATAATATTGTGTATTTTTCCCTTTGCCTGCGGTGTTTTTTTAAACCATATTTTAAAAAGTGAAAATTTTTAATAAAAAATCGCGCGATTTTTTATTAAAAATTTTCGCCTGCGGCGCTTTTTCCATAAAAATCAATACTTCGATAAATAATGAAAATTTTTAATAAAACCTCGCGCGATTTTTTATTAAAAGTTTTCGCCTGCGGCGCTTTTTCCATAAAATCAATACTTCGATAAATAATGAAAATTTTTTATAAAAAATCGCGCGATTTTTTATTAAAAATTTTCGCCTGCGGCGCTTGTCATTTTTTTTTTTTAATATTGGGGGTGTTTAACCCCATACACTCCTTTACTACTAATTCAACGCTGAACAGGAAAACGGGTACGATAAAAACTATTACCTTTTATTGTTATTTTGTTAGATGTGGCAGCACCCTTCTAATGTCAGTGTGAAACTATGGTTGAATCAACAGTTCTGTATTCACAATGTGCGTATACATATATAAGTGCGTGATAATTGTTAAAACTTACTTAATTTAGTAAAAATACATCATAAATTTAAAAAATATGTTTACATTTCATTGTGCTGGCTTTTAATGCAACTATTTTGCCGAAGTGTGTTCATAAATAAAGTGTTTGTTGTGTGAAATAGCGCCGAGAGGTTAGTTCAATTTACTAACTTTAACAACAAATAACTTAAAAACTATAAGTCTGCTGCGGCTAAAAGTATATATATTTGGAATCAGGAGAACGCCCCCTACCCCCCTATAGCCACCTTTTTTTTTGTACGCGGGGGATGCCAAACTAAAATTTTCCCGACATTTTTATAAAAGTTGATAAATATGACATTTGACCAGTTTTGGTACACAAATACTCCTGCGGCATCAGGCAAAAATATTGGCTACAATATGTAATTTTTTTTGCCATATATACGTTTTATCGGTCCACTTGCAAAATATTCGCATTCGCAAAAGCTTCGCTTCGCGGAATCTCCGCGGTTGCGAATGCGAATATTCGCAACAACCCTGGCTAAAACAATTTAAGGTATTGCATTTTTTGTATAAAATTTCTTTTCCCTTTTCAGTAGGGTTTTTTGCACATTATCTTCTCTGTGCGAATTGATCGTGATAGATACGGATAAGCGACTGGAACACGACTGTTTGTCAAAAGCATACGATTTCGAACTCCCGTAAATGTACATTTGCTAAATGCGATAGCATGAACGCTCTTCGAGTAAATATGTTCGAAAATGCTACATGTTGCATTTTAAATGCAGCAAAAACGCTGCATAAGAAATTGACACGAATACAATTCTATGTCGGAAGCGAGATAAATGATCTAAATCGATGTGTGTTTGCAGGAAATATTAGTGGTGTTGCTTTAAATAGACAAATTTGCCTTTCGTATATACCTGGGGAGGGCAAGGCCGAGGCCGAAAAGAGCCACATGTAAATTCTAAATGCTACAAAGAGCCAAAAAAAACAACAAAAACAAAAAATTTATTTTTAAATAAAACTTTTATTAAAAATGAAAAACATTAATTTTATTATTATTCTAATGTACGTAAGAAAGATATTAAAGAAAACTCAAAAGATCCCTTTGGCCAAATTTTATCTATATCTGGTTTTACGTCAGTTAAAGCCATTCGTAACAGTCCTGTTGCATGTGGGTTAGTCAATAGGTACGTTCGTTTAAAATCTGCAGTAGAAAATTTAAAACAGTAAGTTCCGGCGAAAATTTTTCCAGCAGAAACGAGCAGCTTTTTCTCAAAAGGAAATATCATTTTATTCTCCCAATTTCCCCTACTTTGCAAGTATTTTTTGCGTACGCGAACACAAAAAGCTGATAGTTTTTATAACTTTCAGCAATTATCAGGTACGCGAATGCAACAAGTTGTGAACGGTATTTTGACTTTACGAATTTCATTGTAGAGTTTAAAGACTCACGGTTATAAGTTGTGCCAAAAACGGAAAATATACGGCACGCAGCTGCTTGCAACAGCGGATATTTTCAATCTGGTACTTGTTGCCGGAATTCAAGCAATGGCAAAGCTTTATGTTGCATTTCCTTTGCCTTATCGTCTTTTAATTCCAACAGCTCCAACTCTTCGCTTTTCTTAAAAGGAGTATTTCGGTTATTGTAAATTCATCCTCAATTATGTAACATAAAAAAGGTTTTATGAAGTATGCAAACGTACATTTAAATAATTTCAAATCGGCAAATCTTTTTTAAAAATCTGCTTTTATATTATGTGCAATATTTTTTCTAGCATGATGAAATATTCTTTTTTGTAGCTTCAAAACTTAAAATAATTTGCGAGAAATCAAAACCATTTTTATTCTCTCCTTGTAAAGACAATTTCAAGTTTGGAAATGTTCCATCATATCGGTAAAGAACAATAAGTCAGGAAGCCAATTTTCATTCTCCAATTGCGGGAAATGTTCCGATCTCAATTTGCGTATGTGTATATAAAAAGAATAAAATGAAAAAACGACATAATGGAAAATAATGTCCAGCAAAGAAACTTGTAATTTAAAAAGCAAAAAAGGGCCAAAATGTTCTAAGCAAAGAGCAAGTATAAAGAGCCGCACTTTGCTAAGCAGCCGCGTTTGCCCATCGTTGGTATATACGTATATTTTTATCCACTGCTTTATATGAACGAATAAAAAAGAATGCTTGTTGCCTCTCATCGATAAACTTGGGTCCGGTTTAGTTATTTGTACAATGATTTTCGGTTGTTGTGTCTTTACTTTAACATACACGTCTAATCGAAGGATTAAACTTTAATTTAAAATAAATGTTTCAAATTTCCGACAATAGTTTATTAATAAATTCGGTTTGCACTAAGAACTTTTTTGTAAATTTCGATGTGGGTTCAGCGCAAAAATACTGTGGATGGCTTAGCCGGATTTATATGCACAAGAAATGTTGTATGAATTTGACATGCGGAAGCCCCTCTTCTTCGGCAACACAGAAAGGAGAATTATAATTAGGTGTTATAATAAGTTCATGTTTTCAATGGTTTGGAGGAGGCTGTTATTGCATTAACTGGATTGGAGATTGTGGTTGAACAATTCAACCAGAAGCTGACAGATGCGTCCATGGTTACTATGCCCGACAGCTCCGCATATATTTGTGAACTCACTTCCATAGCGCGCTCTTACTCTGCTGCTATAATTGTAAATGAAATAGAATTCATCGTTTCCTTCGAAATATTTAAAATCAAACAATTTTACCATAAATAAGCACTTGATGGATGTTTTTTTAATTGCTTTCCACTTTGTTTTCCTTCACACAGCTGTCTTCGAAAAACAACTGATAGCTGGCAATGCTGCACAAGGCTCCGCAAGGGTTGCAGCATGTCGATTTTTAGTTTTTCGTAACTTATGTAGCTACGAATTACGAAAATTCGGGATCTAGAATAAGGGTGTAAATCTGCCTACCCTTACGCTACGCGCACACTGCAGCCGGCATCGGCCGAATTGTGTTCGGCGGGCGATGTGAATAAACACTTGTGATTATATGAGCGCTCTCACACATTAACCGAACCGACATCGGCCGTTGACGTTCGTCAGTTACGATAAATTCAAACATGTGTGATTTTCTCGTCCGATGTCAGATGAAAAGTACCAAAATGAACTGCAAAAAATTAACTTATTGGGTGCAAAAATAAAAAAAATTACATATAAAATCACATGTTTAGAGTATGTCAGTTAAAATGTATCAAAATATTTCACTGCTTACAAAATTGTAATGAAAACTAGATTTGTGTGTACAAATACGGTCGGCAAATAATCTGGTTAAGTGTGCGCCTCATTTCGGACGGTCAAATTGTTCGGCCGAAATCGGTCGGCCTATCGGATGCAATGTGCGCCCAGCGTTACTCTAGATACCTGAATTTTCGTAATTCGTAATTCGTAGCTACGTTATGGGTTGTTTTTGCTTACGCGCTACATCACATTTAGCGCATTGTATAAATGCAATAGAATTCATCGTTTCCTTCGAAATATTTAAAATCAAACAATTTTACCATAAATAAGCACTTGATGGATGTTTTTTTTAATTCCTTTCCCTTTTGTTTTTCTTCACACAGCTGTCTTCGAAAAAAAAACTGATAGCTGGCAATGCTGCACAGGTTTCCGCAAGGGTTGCAGCATATCGATTTTTCGTAACGTAGCTACGAAATACCGAAATTCGGGTTCTAGAATAAGGGTGTAAATCTGCCTCTGAAGCCAGACACCCTTACTCTAGAACCCGAATTTTCGTAATTCGTAATTCGTAGCTACGTTATGGGTTGTTTTTGCTTACGCGTTAAAGCACATTTAGCGCATTTAGGAGATATGAAGAAAAATAAAGAAGATATGAAGAAAAACTACTAGGGTTGTCCAAAACAAAAATTGTCAATGTTATTGTGGCTTATTAACATTTTATTTTTAAGATTTTTATTGAGCTTTGTACCACGATTGTTTATTAGAGAAATTGAAAAAGCAACAAAGTCTAAGCGGTAGAAGTTATAGCAGCTATTTCGGAGATCACCACATCTCCTCATCAGACTTATTTTTTCTAGACTTCAGCAGGTATCGAACCTGCGCAATCGATGTGCAAAGTCAGAAGCGTTAACCACTGAGCTATGTACATCTAGTCTAGAAAAAAGAAGTCTGATGAGGAGATGTGGTGATCTCCGAAATAGCTGCTATAACTTCTATCGCTTAGACTTTGTTGCTTTTTCAATTTTCCTAATAAACAGTAGTGGTACAAAGCTCAAAAAAAATATTAAAAATAAAATGTTAATAAGCCACAATGACATCTATATATGGGTGTTTCCATGAAAATGTCAACCAGGACTGAAAAAATAAAAACAACTGAAAAGGGTTTTTACGACGAATTAATAAGAGTAAAATACTCGAATTTTTATATTATATAAGTATTTCAGCTTATTGCAATTTTAAAACTCAAAAATTTAAGAGTAAAACTGAGTGTCTCTTGGACTCAGTTTTCTCTAATTAAATGAACTATTTTCTCTTTCCTATTAACTAAATTAAGAGATTTGAAACATTACAATTACATCTTAAAATCAAATTTGCAATAACAACTAACTATAAAAATGAGAAAAAGGAGAAGNACGGTAATTTTTTGATTTGCTTCTGATAGTATTCTAATGTCGCGTACGTTATGTAAAAACATTGTTTGTCTATGTCATTTGTATATTGGCAGTCGCAGGTAATGCAGATTATAATTCTTAAGCGAGAATTCTTCCAGTTAAAGATATACAGTAAAATTTTCTTTCCAACCGTAGTAAAACAAAAGTTTGTCGCATACGTTATTGTAAGTACGAAAATTTCAATCAAATACATCAAAACCAATGTTAATTGCAAATTTTCCATTTAAATTATTTAGAATAGTTGTAAAACAATGAAACGGTGGCGAGAAGAGTTCTCAATAAATACATTTTATTACTTACGAGAAAAATTGTCGCGTACGTTATGTCGCGTACGTTATTGTTTTTTTTTTAATATAAAACTAGCCAGAGATAATTTCTCTTAAAATATGAAAGGATTGTAAAGGTACATTATTTAGCTTAGTTTAGGAATTTTTAAAGAAAAGAAAAACTCCCATGATTCGCAGACTTTCGCATATATGCGTGTTTCCATGAAAATGTAAACCGAAAATGCAAGCAAATGAATTCAAACGGCTTTATAACTTTAAATTTCGTATTCAGATGGCGGAAAAAGGTTTTGAAAACGCGAAACGGTGGAGAGAAGAACTGAAAAAATTTAATTTAGTATGTGTTACTAGTAAAAATATTGTATGGGGGAAAAATCTGTCGCGTACGTTATTATAATTTTTTTAAATAAAAACTAGCCAGAGATAATTTCTATCAAAAAATGGAAGGACTATAAAGGTACATTATTTAGCTTAGTTTAGGAATTTTTAAAGAAAAGAAAAACTCTCATGATTCGCAGACTTTCGCATATATGTATATGTGCCTTAAAACCACTTCTTTTTTTGTCGCGTACGTTATCACCTGGTTTTGAACGGATATTTTCCACACCAAAGTTTCGAGGCTGCTTATTTTGTTCTCAAACATAGTACCCTTTGGTTGCAACATAACCGTAATCTTTTTTTTTCAGTAACTTCTATTTTTGATAGATTTACGTTACTCTATAAGCGTACGAATGTCGCGTACGGCTGTATGGAAACACCCATATGTATATAAAAATGTTGTGTTCGTATGTCACGGTCGTCAAAACTTGAGATCGGTTGAACCGATTTGAATAATTCTTTTTTTGTATTGTTCGGTGTAATACCAGAACCAATGATATCACAAAAAATTAGAGATTTGCCACATATTTGAAAATTTTTAAACCCAATTGTATTGATAAAACAAATGAATTATTATAATGTGGGCATAAAATTAAAGAGGTTTAAGAAAGATAACTGTTGGAAATATTTTTGACGAGGGTTGCCACCTATTTGGAAATTTTAGCTCAATCAAATTGATAAAGTAAATAAAATATTGCCATGTGGGTGTAAACTAAAGAGTTTAAAGAAGGCTTACAGCCGAAAATATATTTGAAGAGGGTTGCACCTTTTATAAAATAAATGACATTACCATATAGGTTTCAAATTAAAGAGGCTTAAGAAATATGACTGTATGAAAGACTTTTGAGGAGGGCTCCCACCTATTTGAAAATTTTAGCTCAGCTAAATTGATAAAATAAATGAAATATTGCAATGTGGGTATTAAACTTTAGATTTTTAAGAAGGCGCCCGGCCGAAATTAAGTTTGAGGACGGTTACCGCCTGTTGGAAAATTTAACTCAATATAATTGATAAAATAAATGGCTTATTACAATAAAGGTATAGGATTAATGAGGTTTAAAAAAACAGATTGAAGGAATTATTTTTGAGGAGGGCTGCCACCTATTTGAAAATTTAAGCTCAGTTAAATTCATAAAATAATTGAAAAATTACAATGTTGGCAATAAACTTTAGATTTTTAAGAAGGCTTGCAGTCGAAAATATGTAGGAAGAGGGTTGCCCCCTGTTTGAAAATTTAACTCAATTTAATTGATAAAATAAATGACTTATTACAATAAATTTATCAAATTAAAGAGGATTAAAAAAATTACTGTTGGNTTGAAAATTTTTAAACCCAATTGTATTGATAAAACAAATGAATTATTATAATGTGGGCATAAAATTAAAGAGGTTTAAGAAAGATAACTGTTGGAAATATTTTTGACGAGGGTTGCCACCTATTTGGAAATTTTAGCTCAATCAAATTGATAAAGTAAATAAAATATTGCCATGTGGGTGTAAACTAAAGAGTTTAAAGAAGGCTTACAGCCGAAAATATATTTGAAGAGGGTTGCACCTTTTATAAAATAAATGACATTACCATATAGGTTTCAAATTAAAGAGGCTTAAGAAATATGACTGTATGAAAGACTTTTGAGGAGGGCTCCCACCTATTTGAAAATTTTAGCTCAGCTAAATTGATAAAATAAATGAAATATTGCAATGTGGGTATTAAACTTTAGATTTTTAAGAAGGCGCCCGGCCGAAATTAAGTTTGAGGACGGTTACCGCCTGTTGGAAAATTTAACTCAATATAATTGATAAAATAAATGAAATATTGCAATGTGGGTATTAAACTTTAGATTTTTAAGAAGGCGCCCGGCCGAAATTAAGTTTGAGGACGGTTACCGCCTGTTGGAAAATTTAACTCAATATAATTGATAAAATAAATGAAATATTGCAATGTGGGTATTAAACTTTAGATTTTTAAGAAGGCGCCCGGCCGAAATTAAGTTTGAGGACGGTTACCGCCTGTTGGAAAATTTAACTCAATATAATTGATAAAATAAATGGCTTATTACAATAAAGGTATAGGATTAATGAGGTTTAAAAAAACAGATTGAAGGAATTATTTTTGAGGAGGGCTGCCACCTATTTGAAAATTTAAGCTCAGTTAAATTCATAAAATAATTGAAAAATTACAATGTTGGCAATAAACTTTAGATTTTTAAGAAGGCTTGCAGTCGAAAATATGTAGGAAGAGGGTTGCCCCCTGTTTGAAAATTTAACTCAATTTAATTGATAAAATAAATGACTTATTACAATAAATTTATCAAATTAAAGAGGATTAAAAAAATTACTGTTGGAATATTTTTAAGGAGGGTTGCCACCTATTTGAAAATTTGAACTCAGTTAAATTGATAAAATAAATGAAATATTGCAATATGGGTACCAAACTAAAGAGTTTTAAGAAGACTTACAGCCGAAAATATGTTTGAAGAGGTTTGCCACCTGTTTGAAAATATAACTCCATTAAATTAATAAATTAAATGAAATGCTAAAATATGGGTGCCAAACGAAAAGTATTTGAGGAATCTTGATTTGGAAATACTCTCAATAGAATTGTGCAATATGTAAAAGTAAACTGAAAATATTTGAATTAAATGAAATATTACATAACTGGTTCGAAACGGAAAGCGTTTGGGAAAGCTTTATTAGAAACATTTTTTATTATTGTTTTCACATATCCAAATCTGGACAGTTTAAATGAAGGGAGAGTTTACAACATCTTATCAAACGAGGTGATCATATTATCAACGAAGAGTTGGTATACAAATTACGGACAGAAAAAAATTAATAAAAAACCACTGATACAAATGAAAAAAATTATAAAAGGCATAACGGAAACATAAAGATATCCCATGAAATGAAATAATGAAAACTTAAAATTGTTATCACCATTACCTTACATTAACACAGTTAACAATTAAATTTTAATCATAAACAATTTCGTTTTGGGGTCGCCATAGCCTACTAAGTATATTGCGATTAACGAAATTTTGAATAACAATAGATAAGACTATTATGATTATGATTATTATTACTATTGTGAACTCCTATTATATGCGCAAAAACATTCCCAAATTAAAGCCAAAGCAGAAGAGCATTTACGATCGCATGATGCAAGTGTTAACATAATAAGAGCTGCAGAACTTAACCACTCAGGAACAATTTTTACAAGCACGTGTAATTTCTGGCGTGTGCCGGGGACATCGACATCATAGGTAACAAAAACCTCGAAGTCTGTTCTGCCTTTGCCAAGTTGGATAAGAAACGACAACAACATCAAATAAACAGTCAGGGAATTTGCACCTTGGCACCCACGTCACTGTTGCCAGTTGTAATTTCGAGAAAGTAGAGAATTTAGTTTACTTGGGAACCACCATTAACACCGATAATAATGTCAACATGGAAATCCAACGCAGAATCACTCCAGCCAACAAGTGCAACTTTGGACTGTGTAAGCAATTCGGGAGTAAAGTTCTCCCTCGACGTACAAAAACCACACTCTATAATTCACTCATCATGCCCGGGCTGGTTTATGGCGCAGAAGTTTAGACAATGACAAAATTCGATGAGGCGGCTCTTGGAGTATTCGAGAGAAAGATCTTACTTAAGATTTACAAGTCTCTCCGCCTTGGCGACGAGTAGTCTCGCAGACGATGGCATGATGAGTTGTATGATCTTTACAACGAAATTGACATAGTTCAGCGAATGAAAATACAGCGGCACCATTGGCTTGGACATGCCATTCGAATGGGAACCGAACTTCCAGGTCTGAAAGCATTCAACTCGCAATCCGCTGGTGGTACCAGAGGAATGGATAGACCAATTGGAGAAGGATTTGGCTTCACGTGGCATTTCCAATTGACGTCAGTTGCCAGAGAGAAACGAGTGACGTTCTTTGTCGAGCTCGGCCAAATGGCTTAGGCGGTTCCCGCGCCAAATAAGAAGGAGAAAATGGTATCTGGGGACCTTATTCTTGGATGCACCAAGAGGAACTAGGAAAACATTCCTTATCAGATTGATTCCGGGGACGGTTCCTTCAAAAAATTACATAAGCTGAGCTAGGGCTTCGCCTGCCATTTCTGCGACATTGTTAAAAGTGAAAGAATTGCTAATTCAGCAATCTCACGTGCAATATTTCCAGAACATCCGGTATGGAAAAAGTATTACAAAAATTTTAACTCATTGTTTGGGATGAGTGTACCATGGCACACAAAAAATTGCTTGAGGTTTTTGATCGATTGTCGCGAGATTTGCATGGAAACGTTTAACCATTCGGGAATGCATTGATGTTGCTCTCAGGAGATTTAACGTAAACATTGCCTGTAATTTCTCGATTAACACTACCGGGCGAGATAAATGCTTGCCTGAAATAGTCAACATTGTGGCAAGGCGAACATTCATACACTGCAGCCGAGGTATTCTCGCGACAATTACTGGACAATGGGAACAGAAAGGTGCCAGTCAATGAGAGGGTAAGACGAATTTTATTGCCTGATAATTTTGTAACTTAGAAACATCGAAAGGAGAACTGAACGAAAGAATGTTTCTTAATTAGGAAAATTAATTATAGGCTCAGTTAACGAGCTATTCTTGCTGCGAAGAATAAGGATGCCTATCACCTAAATAACAGTCGTTGCTTGAGCTGATCTGCTCTTTCACCAGACTGCCAGGCCACTTGCTCCCTTTGGTGAACACCACTAATGTTATTCAATGCAGCATTCAAAGTCAAGAAATAACCTATACGTCGATAAACACCGTTCTGGAAAAAGACGGTGTAGTTATTATCCAACGGAATTTTTGAACTGGATTGATCTTCAAGGGATGATGGCGCATACTGAAATTGAAAATAGGTGTGTGTGTTAATCAGCCGAAACTCTTCAACTGCACGCGACTAGCAGTAACGACATTGATGAAGAACGTAGTGTAAGCAGTAATTTTAACGTGGTCTTTCAAAGGTGAAGAATTCCCATGATTCCGACCGATACACAATTTCAATTTAAAAGATTGCAATTCCCAATTCTATTGGCATTCGGAATTGCAAACAATAATGCCCGTTTCGTCAAACCATATATTCTTGATATCTATGCAGAGAATGCCAAACGATATTGTGTGCACACAAGTACTTATTACAAAATCAAACTTATATGAAACGTATACTTTGTTTTGTTAATCATTTATCATCTATGCAACAGGAATATGCCACAGCAAAACGTGGCAGGGTACGGCTAGTTGACAAATACATAGTTTAGGAAGAGCCTGTCTGAAACTATACAATAAAGCAAATAAGCAAATGGATGTATAGAATTGACAACAACAACCACGCTGTCAAGTTTAAATATCGGCAAATCAGCTGCACTTGATAGTAGTTGGTTGAATAAGGAAAATAAATTAGCAACAGGAGTTCACGGGGTGTACATGACTCATTGGCTAACGCTTCTGACTTTGCACATCGATTACGCAGGTTCGATCCCTGCTGAAGTCTAGAAAAAAGAAGTCTGATGAGATGTGGAGATCTCCGAAATAGCTGCTTTAACTTTTACCGCTTATACTTTGTTGCTTTCGCAATTTTCCTAATAAACAATCGCGGTACAAAGCTCAATAAAAATATTAAGAAAAAACAAATTATATTTTTTTTAAATGCTTCTCAAAAATACTTTATATGAGGGGGTGTACGGCGAACCTTTTTTTCCGATACGTTCTACTGTACATGTTTCCGCAAGGGTTGCAGCATTTGGATTTTTCGTTTCTCGTAGCGTAACTACGAATTACGAAAATTCGAGTTGTAGAATAAGGGGGGTATATACATACACAAGGCCGTATTTAAGGCAAAATGAGCTTTTAAAAAAGGAAAAAGAAGGTCATTTATTTTTTAATTTTGTAATGTACAATGTGCATGTGTGTAAAAAAATACATACAGCGCTGAAAAAATTATGGCCGAACCACTTTTTGCCAAGTTTTAACGAATTATTTTTGTTCTTATTTAATTTTGATGATTTTTTTATAAAAATATAGTTCATTCTTTAAAAAAACCCCGTGTAAATCCAAGTTTCCAACTTTGTGCAATATTCTTTGGTGGTAATAAATAAGTGAAAATGAAAAAGCACAAAAAAGCATACGTTACTTGCAAATTATAAAATAAATATAAATTTTAACAATTTCAGCATGACACCGAAAATACAGCTTTCCCACGGGCGTTTGTTTGGTGTTTCAACTGTCAAAATTTTACTTTTCATTTGGCACAGAAAATTTCAATTTATACGTACACCATGGAAAATTGTTCCATACCGTCTCAGCACGGAGAAAAATGTTACCGATTGGTACACAGCAATAGCCGTGGATTTTCACGGAATTATATCAAGCGGCCTTAGGCCTTTCAAATATCCGTAAACGAATTCCAGTGTTATAATGAAAATGAAGAGATAAAAATTAAAAAGGCAAAACGTGCAGAAAAAGGCAAAATTAAAATTAAAACTTTTAATCGAGGAATACATGAAACGTGTGATTCTTTTATTTGTATAAAGATACGACCAAACAGACAAAATAGGCAAATGCCTTAAAATCCTAACCCTGATAATAACTATTCCTTATGGGAAAGTAATTAGGTTTTACACTCCACTGACGTGTTAAAAATGCAGCAGGTGCGTCACTTTTGAAGAAATAGAGTTTTTATATTTTCTAGTAATATGTTCTGTAAACTAGAGGGTTAATATGTGGTGAATCACGATTGGTAAGCACTTTTCGAAATTCACCCCATACCCTCTAGAACACATTACTTTAACCTGGGCATGTCATTGGAGGTAAGCGAGGAGGTAATGCTTTCCCACTGGATTACCTGTAATGTGAGAAAGTGAAATATTTTGTCTTGAGGCGTATTGTAACGGGTTACTCCAACGATACAAAAAGTAAGCGCTTACCAAAAAAATAAGAGTTTTTGCTAGGAGGTTAAATAAATTTGGTTAGTACAGTTTCTATTGGAGCAGTAATATCTTTAAGATTACTTTTATTTTTTGTTGTTTATGTGAAATATTGTATTTTTATTAGTATTTTTCTTTTAATGAAACTATGTTAAAATAAAAGTGAAAAAAAAAATATTTTGTCAGAAATGATATATCTTGCCCTCATTTGATTAAAAGGAAAAAATATTTCACATAATTTGATTTATTTGCAACAGCTGACGACCGACGCACGCGATCTTTCTGCTTTGTGTTGGCCTTAGCGTTGCCAAATTTTGGCTATGTGGACGGCTGCATTGAAATTCAACGCCAACGCAACGCCAAAGTTGTATGTAAACCGGCCATATGTCCTTGAACAACGGGCATGTAAAGGGATGTGTAAACATAACTCTCTCTGCGAAGTCGTGTTTTTTAAAGCTCGCAAATTAATACTCAAAATTATCGTACAGTGCCCGTGGAATTATACCAAAGGTGCAAAAAAGTGCGCGAATACACCACCGCTGGTGACTTTGTGCCTAGCGAAGGTTCCCCACCGAAAGTGGCGGTTTTTATCGTGACTTATTTGTGCAAATCCAAACAAAATCTCTGGATATTACTATATAAGCAAAGAGAGAGAGAGCGAGAGAAAAGTGCGCGGCACATTTGTTGTACACTCAAACAGAGGGGCAAATAAAGAAGTGTCAACATCAAGTGTATACAAAGTTGTCAAAACGCAGAAAAAAGTACTGTCAAGTGGAAAAGCGAGATTTCACACCTCCTGTATGGACACTAACTCACCACGGTATGGTGGAGTGCATGGTGAAACCCAGTTTAAAATGGTTGAGAAACATACGAGCCCTAGCAAAAAAAAAAAAGTGTGAGAGAAAGTATGAATTCCCCAGGTAAGTCTGCATACCCTTTTCGTAGGTGTCCAAAAATACCGCGATCACCAGATCGCATCCATTCACCTGCATTGCAAGCTGCGCAGCAATCTACTGACAATGCCGCTGCCACCCAACTGCATAGTGAGCTAAATGACAACGTTGTCGATCCGTCAGCAGTTGGGAGTGAGATAGGGAGTGCAACTTGCTCTCAATTAAATGAAGTGAGTGAGCGACCTGTAGCGATAAGAGATATGGAGGTCGTAAACAAACTGAAAGACACACAAACTATTAGTATGGTGAGAGCAAAGATTGAGGAGATGAGTAGGTTGATGAACGGGCAACGTCACGTAAATCAATGAAGAATTTTNGTGTTGGCCTTAGCGTTGCCAAATTTTGGCTATGTGGACGGCTGCATTGAAATTCAACGCCAACGCAACGCCAAAGTTGTATGTAAACCGGCCATATGTCCTTGAACAACGGGCATGTAAAGGGATGTGTAAACATAACTCTCTCTGCGAAGTCGTGTTTTTTAAAGCTCGCAAATTAATACTCAAAATTATCGTACAGTGCCCGTGGAATTATACCAAAGGTGCAAAAAAGTGCGCGAATACACCACCGCTGGTGACTTTGTGCCTAGCGAAGGTTCCCCACCGAAAGTGGCGGTTTTTATCGTGACTTATTTGTGCAAATCCAAACAAAATCTCTGGATATTACTATATAAGCAAAGAGAGAGAGAGCGAGAGAAAAGTGCGCGGCACATTTGTTGTACACTCAAACAGAGGGGCAAATAAAGAAGTGTCAACATCAAGTGTATACAAAGTTGTCAAAACGCAGAAAAAAGTACTGTCAAGTGGAAAAGCGAGATTTCACACCTCCTGTATGGACACTAACTCACCACGGTATGGTGGAGTGCATGGTGAAACCCAGTTTAAAATGGTTGAGAAACATACGAGCCCTAGCAAAAAAAAAAAAGTGTGAGAGAAAGTATGAATTCCCCAGGTAAGTCTGCATACCCTTTTCGTAGGTGTCCAAAAATACCGCGATCACCAGATCGCATCCATTCACCTGCATTGCAAGCTGCGCAGCAATCTACTGACAATGCCGCTGCCACCCAACTGCATAGTGAGCTAAATGACAACGTTGTCGATCCGTCAGCAGTTGGGAGTGAGATAGGGAGTGCAACTTGCTCTCAATTAAATGAAGTGAGTGAGCGACCTGTAGCGATAAGAGATATGGAGGTCGTAAACAAACTGAAAGACACACAAACTATTAGTATGGTGAGAGCAAAGATTGAGGAGATGAGTAGGTTGATGAACGGGCAACGTCACGTAAATCAATGAAGAATTTTTTAGCTAGCGCTGCTAAACTATGCAAAAGCATTGAGAATGATGCAAAAACAATTAGTAAGGGAAATACGGAGTCGAAAAGAACTCAAACTGGCCCAACAATTGTAGCCAAAAACCAAACGAAGCGTAGCAGAGCTTCAAAAGAAGGCGGTCTTATATCCGAAAATCAGGCTCAACCAATAGGGAAACGGTCGCGTTTTTCTTTCCCTTGCGCTGACGAAACCGGTCAGTCACGCACAAACCCTACTGGTCGGGATGAGGCTAATGAAATTTCGAGTGGTCGTCCTGATGATGGCGGGCAAAATATCTGAGCAGACAAAGAGGGTTGGACCAAGGTGGAGAAAAAGCAAAAGCTAAATCCAAAAAGAAAGATGGTTCGCGCCGATGCCATCATTGTTAAAAGTACAGTGGATTGTTCATATGTAGACATTTTAAAAGTGGTTAAAAGTCAGGACAGCCTCAAGGACTTCAGTGCATCAGTTCGTAAAATGCGGAAAACAGCAAAGTGGGGCTGCTGTTTCAACTCGGAAGAACATCGGACCAAAATACCACAAAACTAAAAACTGCAGTAGGCCAACTACTATCTGGAAAGGCTGAGGTGAAAGCGCTAACAAAACAAACGCTGGTTGAAATTCACGATATTGATGAGATCACATCCGGGCAAGAAGTAGTGGAAGCCCTCAATTCCTTACATAGTGACATGAATTTTAAGAACTCAGACATCCGCTCATTGAGAAAAGCCTATGGTGGTACACAAACTGCTTCACTCTTGTTGCCCATTGACACAGCCAGGGCTCTAATTGAAAAACGAAAAGCCCGGATCGGGTAGGTGATATGCCGTATTCGTGAAAAAATTCAGATCACACGTTGCTACAAATGTTTAAACGTGGGCCACATCGCGAAAAACTATTAGAGTACAGAGGAAGAGCATATAGCCAAAATATGCCAAAACCCAGTGAAGTGCGTATTATGTGCAAATAAAGACCCAAGCCGAGCAAATCACCACACCGGAGGCGTGAAATGTCTTTTTTATCGGGAGGCTGTCCGTAAACTACAAAGACCATGAGAGTACTCCAATTGAATTTGAACCGTTGTCAGTCCGCTCAAGACCTACTAGGGCAAACTGTAAATGAGTTAAGCGTAGACATTGAAATCCTCAGTGAACCTTATAAACACAGAGAGAGAGAGGAAAGCAGCAATCTGGTTATGTGGACAAAAGCCGAGTTTTATTCAATGTGTAGTCTCCGAAAACTGCTTTGTATGCGCTAAACTTGAAAATTTGTATGTGTATAGTTGCTATATACCACCGAGCACTCCCCTTGCGGCGTTTGAGGATATTGTCAACAAACTCTGCCTGGATGCCAGAGGGAGAAGTAATGTAATTATAGCTGGCGACTTCAACGCATGGGCGCAAGAATGGGGCTGCCCTAGAACAAGTCCACAGGGCAAAGCGCTTTTGGAAGCATTTGCGTGCTTGGACGTCGTCCTCTTAAACACGAGTACCGAATACACCTTCAACCGCTACGGATATGGATCAGTTATTGATCTGACGTTTGCAAGCAAGGGGCTGTCCCGGCATACAAAGTGGAAAATTAGTGATTGTTTTACGCAAAGCGACCACTCGGCAATAATATGCGACTTAAATCAAGGTAGGGTCAGTACCCAGCAGGAGATTCGAATGCCCACTTTTTTCAGGATGGAAAGTTGCTTCACTGGACGTGGACGTATTCGTAGTAAAGCTACCTGCACGTGATTACGAAGGGTCGGCAGAAAACATGGCGAAACAACTAATGGCAGACATTAGGGCTTCATGCGATGCGGCAATGAAAAGGCGGCCCACACTCAGACCACACAACACTGTTTATTGGTGGAACAACCAAATAGCATCTCTAAGGACGCGCTGCCTTCAAGCCAGGCGGCGTTTTCAATGTTCCAGAGGAAGACAAAATTTCGAAGAAAGGCGAGAAACGTACAAGAAAGCACGTACTGCCCTTAAAACCGCTATTAAAGACAGTAAGCGCCAGTACTTCCTAGAGCTGTGTGACGGTGCGGAAGGAAATCCAATGAAAGCTACTACAGCCCCCACACCAAAGTGTCCCATTTTTCTAAAGACTGTGGTTGAGACGTTGTTCCCCAAACAAAGGCCGCTCGTTTCCCCAGTGAAAACCGAGATGGCATTATCGTTTGAACGGGTAACAGCAACAGAAGTATTGAATGAAGTAGAAAAAATAGACGACAAGAAAGCACCCGGGCCCGACTGTGTACCTAATAAAGCCCTCAAACTGGCAGCAAATCATCTAACTGATTCCTTTGTGGCAGTTTTCAACGCATGTTTCGCGGAGGGCGTTTTTCCATCTATCTGGAAGCAACAAAAGTTAGTCTTGCTGCTTAAGCCAGGTAAACCAACAGACGATCCTACCAGCTTTAGACCAATTTGTCTACTTGATACAGCTGGTAAGATTTTAGAGCGCGTAATAGCCAACCGCTTAGAGACAGAAGTTTTAGCTAAGGGAGGTATCTCACCCAACCAATACGGCTTCAGGAAAGGTAGGTCTACAGTGGATGCAGTATCGGCGGTGATTCAGTTAGCTAGGAGTGCAACCTCTGGTTCGCGATGGCTCGGGGGCTCTAAGCAGTACTGCCTTATTGTTACCCTTGACGTTAAAACCGCGTTCAACTCGGCAAACTGGGCAAAAATATTGGACACGCTGGATCGTTTGGGGGTATCTAAATACCTAAGTCGCCTAATAAGAAGTTACTTCCAGGACCGAATCCTGTGGTATGAAAGTGCACATAGCACGAAAAATCTTGAAATAACTGGTGGTGTTCCATAGGGGTCCGTCCTAGGCCCGCTTCTGTGGAATATTATGTACGACGGTGTTCTAGGTGTAAAAAAATCAGAAGACGTAACGTTTAGAATTAGCGAACACGAAATTTCAACAAAACCGGCGATAAAGTGTTTGGGAATTCTGATCGATAAAGGGTTGACGTTCAAAGTGCACTTAGAATATATACAAAAAAATCGGATGTGACAGTGTCAGCACAATCACGAATAATGAAAAATGCCTGAGGCCCTAAACAAGCAGTAGGAAGCTTCTGGAAGGAGTCGTAAAAAGTCAGATTATGTATGGTGCTCCTGTATGGCATCAAGCGGTGTTCCACTGTTCATACTATCGTGGTCTAAATGCAACCTATTGTTTATGTGCACTACGTGGTTGCAGCGCGTTTAAAATGGTTTCAAACGATGCGGCGTTCGTGATATCCGGTCTGCTTCCAATTGACATCTTAACCAAAGAATCGGTCATGTTGTTTTCAAGCCAAAGAGAGGAGCTCCAGAGAACCCATCACGGCAAAACAGCCTGTTAGAATGGCAACGCAAATGGAAAAGCTCAACTAAGGGGCGATGGACGCATTGCTGTATTCCGGATATTGAACGATGGACAAAGAGGTCTCATGGAGAAGTAGAGTTCCATCTATCGCAATTTTTAAGCGGCCATGGCTGTTTCCAGGCGTACCTTTACAAATACAAACACGATAGTGATCCGTACTGTGACTTCTGCGGAAAAGGCACCATCGAAGACCCGATTCCCACGATTCAGCGAACAGAGACATAGACTCAAACAGTATATCAATGCAGCACTGTCTCCAGAAGCTGTAGTAAATTATATGCTGAGAGGTAGAGAGGAATGGAGTTTAGCCAGCAGTGAAATAGCGTCAATTATGAAATATTTGAGATGAGGTATGTAATGCAAAAGCGCGGATTGGAACCCAGGTACCAACCGCCAAGGCAATGCGGCTCTGAAATTCGCGAACCCGAAGAGCATGAGCGGATTTGAACCTAGCGCGTTCCAGCCGTCAAGGCAGGAGGCTTAGAAACTATGCTTTCAAACCGTCTCCCCAACATAGCGTCGGCGCGGGTTGGAACCTAGAGTTTTACTATCATTAAAACGTGGCAGAACCTATTAGGTACAGCCCAGGACTGAGTAAATTTGACAGGAACGTACGTGCGAGCTTAGTGCCTCCCGACGGAATACTTGACGGTGGTACCGGGGGGATCCGTACTTGGACAGTAGGAGGTTTAGTTCGGGTTAAAGTCCCACACTGACAGGTACAGGCTTTCAATGCTTCCTCCTCGTAAAAAAAACATGTTATGTATGTACATATTTATGTACTAAAAAATATTGTTTTAAATAATCTATGCGTATGTATGTAAATAAATTTTATTTGTTGATTAAAATGCTGCCCTAATATAATATTCACATATTTATATGAATATACATTATACATTAAATACATACATATATCAACATATTTTCGTACATAATCTATTGAGATATGTACATTCACACAATTTTATGCCCAAAAAGGCATGTGTTGTATAGTACACTCGGAGCGCTCGCTCGTCGCTCACTCGTCTTACCTAGCCGAGCGAGTATGCAGACAGCTACTCGCCTCGGCACTAGTGTTGATATTTGAGATTTTTAAATTTTACTAAATTAACGACAAAAACTGTAACTTCTTGAGCTTAATTGTACTTTTCACCATTTCCGTCAAAACATTACCTCCCGTTTTCCTTCAATCAAACATAAACCCAAGGTACATTGAACAGGTAGTATCAGTAGAGCAGCTGATTTGATTTATTTTCAAATTATTTGGTCTCGAAAATGTCAAATATTTTTAATTTTTTCTCACGAAAATTCTAAGTTATTAAAATCCATTTGCTTGTGAAACCTTTTTCCATACAAAACAAGCGATTGAATAGCAGCTTTTGGAACGTTCGCCCAACTCGGCAGCACGACCGCTGATTACTGGGCCTTGCAAAGGATGGATCAATGCTTCGAGAAGCAAACAAATTTACTAGGAAAGAAAGTTGCATCAATTTTTATTTTTTCCAATTTCAATTTTTTATTTTTTATAATTTTTTGTATTTCACATGGCACGCTTTGATTTAGAAGAAAAAATTCAGAACAGTTGTTGACACTTTCGATACCAGAAGCAACAACAAAATACACGCAAATGTTGTTTTTGCTCTACTGATACTACCTGTTTAATGTGCCTTGCATAAACCATATTTTTGTCTCCTACAGTAAGTTTACATATCTTTCAGTTCATTGTATAGCTTCAATTGGTGAAGACTTAATTTAACGTAACATATCATTGAGATCTCTCCAACTAGCACATAAAATCATAGCCAGTTTTGACAGAAAGTCCCACTAAAATTCATTAAGTTTACAGTTTAACTTAAGTATACACAAATAATTTCTTAAATCGTATTCCACATTTTAAAAAGTACACCAGCGTTAAAATTCTACGCTCACCCAGTTTGAGATATATATTTAATTTTTTTCATATTAATTTTCATAATTTTGTATGAAAGTATAGCTCATTGAAGAAAAATGTCAACAACGGCGTTGCGTATTTTCTTCCATATAAAATAAAATGCCAACATTCCTTATACAGAAGAAGGTGCGCAACACCGTCAACAAAAAAAAGCTAAAAATCAATGGTATTTTTTAGACATTTAAAACTTGCACCGTTTATTGAATGTATGGCATTCAAAAATGTTTACCCAAAATATTTCTAGAAGTTCTGAACAAAAACTGAAATTTTGATGAAAATTTGTTGATTTTTTTCAATATTTGAATCCGTGGTTTATTTCGTTTCATAAGACAATGACCTATACTTTTATATAAAAAAATTTATTAATTAGAAAAAATATAAAAAATAGCCCAACCCGGGTAACAGTATAATTATGTCGCGGGATGTATATTCAAATATGAAGACAATAACTACAAAAAATTAATACAGAAGATAGATCAGTTTATAGTAGGGAAAATAAATCACATAAAATGATATCAGTAACACTAAAATGGAAGTCCACAATAGAAATTTTTAGTTTTAACGCATGAATTTTTCGCAAAGTTTTTTACTTTCAATCCCCGAATTATTCAACTACATACTTAATTTTCTGTTGAATCTTCGTTAGGTAAACTGCATATCCAAAGATTTTTTCAAAATAAATAGCGATGAGGGATATTTCACCCACCGGTGATAAAAAATCGCAATCACCACAACGCTCAACACTAATACGCCTTTCACAATCACGTTTACTTTCAAAATTACAATTCAGAATTTCGTTTTGTACCAAATATGAAATGTAGGTATGTCCATTCACTTAAGAATGTAACAAGAAGTGAGGCTATCAGTGAAAATTACTATTTTATGATAATTTTCACTGATAGCAATGCCAATAGCACTGCCTATTGCATGCGATTCCCCAAAAGTAGAGGAAGCTTTGAAAGGGATCTTATAGCGATGTTCAGTATTATTAGCATAGTTAAACGACACCACAACCGGTGCTTTCGTCAGAGAGCGACGCATCACTATAGAAGATGTTGAATTTATCAGTTATGTATTTTTCTAAAATACTACCATGATGAGCTTTAATGCTCTTATTTGTCATAGCCGCTTTTTTATTAGGAAGAGTTTTGTGATGAAAAAACACCACATCAAGCCGGTCAAAAATATGAGAGAATTTGATGTAGACCGTAGAATAGCTAGAGTTTAAAAAGCGATTTTCACTAACTGATTTGGCAATCGGATCATTATATGCAAATATTTTAACTAGCTCTTTAGCTGTGAGACATATACACCTTGGGATAGGTGTAGACGGACTTACTCTTAAACATCTTCTCAGAAACTTGTTTTGGAGTGTGGCAATTTTTTGAATGGAAGACTTAGTACAATTTGCAGTAGGTGTGTTACTGTATTCAATCTTTGATCTCACTAACGATTTGTAGATGTCTAAGGCTGCGCGGCCGAAGGCAGAAACAAGCGCAGGTGGTGGACCTAACAAAGTGCATGTTTTCAATGGCTTGAAAGAAGCTGTTATTGCATTAACTGGATTGAGAACCAGTTCTTCAGGTATAGGAGTTCTGGCTTGTGGTTCAACCATTCAATCAGAAGCTGACGTAGATGCGCCCATGGTTACTATGCCCGACAGCTCCACATATCTTTGTGAAATCATTCCCATAGCGCGCTCTTACTCCGCTGCTATAATTGCAAATGCAATAGAATTCATCGTTTCCTTCAAAATATGTAAAATCAAACAATTTTACAATAAATAAGCACATCATGAGTGTTTTTTAATTCCTTCCACTTTGTTTTCCTTCATTGAGCTGTCTTGGAAAAACATCTGATAGCTGGAAAAGCTGCACATGTTTCCGAAAGGGTTGCAGCATGTAGATTTTTCGTTTTTTATAGCGTAGCTATAAAGTCCCATATAATTATTATTAGAAGGCGAATATAATTTACATCTTAAAATAATCATCCTGCGAGACGAAAACAACTTTTTCATTGTTCAGTAATAATTATATAGCAATATTTAATTTTTGTTTCTTATAATCGTTATGGTATCTGCAAAAAAATAATATTATTATGATCATGACTAAGGCCTTTATTCTAGAACCGTTTTTTTTCGTAATTTGTAATTCGTAGCTACGTTACGAAAAACGAAAAAGCGACATGCTGCCCTTGCGGAAATTGTGGAGCATTACCAGCCAGCTATTGTTTTTCGAAGTCAGAAGTATGAAGGAAAACAAAGTGGAAAGGAATTAAAAAAAAAACTCATCATGTGCTTGTTTATAGTGAAATTGCTTGGTTTTACATATTTTGAGGAAAATTATGAATTCTGATGCGTTTCCGATTACAGCAGCGAAATAAAAGCACGCTATGGCAATAGATAGAATATGCGGAGCTGTCTGGGCAATCGTAACCATGGTCGCATCTATGTCAGCTTCTGGTTGAATTGTTGAGCCACAAGCTAACCCCCTTATTCCAGAACCCGAATTTTCGTAATTCGTAATTCGTAGCTTTGCTATGAAAAACGAAAAATCCACATGCTGCAACCCTTGCGGAAACATGTGCAGCATTTCCAACTATCAGTTGTTTTTCAAAGATAGCTGCATGAGGGAAAACAAAGTGGAAAGGAAAAAAAAAAACATAAATTGCTTATTTATAATAAAATTGTTTGATTTTACATATTTTGAAGGAAACAATGGATTCTATAGCATTTGCAGTTATAGCAGCGGAGAAAGCGCGCGGTATGGGAATGATTTCACAAAGATATGCGGAGCTGTTGGGCATAGTAACCAAGGGCGCATCTATGCCAGCTTCCGGTTGAATTGCTTAACCACAAGCCAGAAATCCTCCTATGCCTGCAGAACTGGTTCTCAATCCAGTTAATGCAATAACAGCTTCTTCCAAGCCATTGAATATATGCATTTTGTTAGGTGCACCACCTAGTTGCGCCAGCTTCTGCCTTCGGCCGCACTTAGGGATTTACCCCCTTATTCTAGAACCCAAAGTTTCGTAATTCGTAATTCCTAGGTACGCTACGAAAAACGAATAATCCACATGCTGCAACCTTTGCGGAAACATGTGCAGCATTGAAAGTTAGCAGTTTGAAGATACCTGAATGAAGGAAAACAAAGTGGAAAGGAATTAAAAAAACACTCATGAAGCGCTTATTTATAGTAAAATTATTTGATTTTACATATTTTGAAGGAAACGGTGGATTCTGTTGCATTTGCAATTATAGCAGCGGAGTAAGAGCGCGCTATGGGAATGATTTCACAAAGATACGCGGAGCTGTATGTGCATGGTTCAAATTTACACCCTTATTCTAGAACCCGAATTTTCATAATTCGTAGCTACGGTACGAAAAACGAAAAATCGACATGCTGCAACCCTTGCGGAAAAATGTCCAGCATTGCCAGCTATCAGTTGCTTTTCGAAGTCAGCTGTATGAAGGAAAACAAAGTGGAAAGGAATTAAAAAAACACTTATCATGTGCTTGTTTATAGTAAAATTTGTTCATTTCACATATTTGGAGGAAAATTGTGGATTCTGATGCATTTGCAATTATAGCAGGGCGGAAGCCCCTCTTCTACTGTGAGAGGTATACATCATTTATTGTGCATATAACTCCGGCTACGCCATCCACTGTATCTTTGCGCAGAACCCACATAGAAATTTACAGAAAAAAAGGGTACGGTTCAAACCGAATTTATTAATAAACTAGAGCTCGGAACTTTGGATCCTTTGTTTTAAATTAAAGTTTAATCCTTTACTGCACGTGTTAAAGTTTTTAGATTCTGGTGATGCGTTTGGATACAACAACGCAAAGTGATTGTATAAATAACTAAACCGTACCCAAACCTCGAAAAGGGGCAACTAACATTATTTTTTGTTCGTTCATATAAAGCACTAGATAAAAGTATACGTATATGCGAAAGGCAAATTTATCTTTTTAAAAGAACTCCACTAATATTCCCTGCAAACATACATCGATTTAAATCTGTTTGCTTAATTTTTATCTCGCTTCCGATTCGTAGCAAAATCCGAATACGAAAGTGTTGCTGAATAGGGGTGCGAATTTATTACTAAACTAGACCTCGGAAAATTGGTACTCTTATTTTAAATTAAAGTTTAATTATTGTACTCCAGGGGTATATTAAAGGTTTTAGATTCGGATTATGCGTTTGGATACAACAACCCAAAATCATTGTGAATAAAAGTATATATATATATGCGAAAGGCAAATACAACACTAATATTTCATACAAACACACACCGATTTACATCTTTTATCTCGCTTCTGACACTGAATTGTTTTCGTACAAAATTACGCTAAAAAGCTGTCAATTTCTTACTCGTTCGTGGCATGCCATTGTTACGAATCCTACTGAAAGAAGTCTGATGAGAAAATGTGGTGATTTCCGAAATAGCTATCACTTCTACCATTTTTTCAAATTATTGTTGCTTTTCATCAATAAGTTTTTCATTAAATACGGCCGCAAGCTCATTAAAATTTGTTGGATATAATTGTTATAAGGCCATAAAATAACAAAAACAAATAACTTTAGGACGAGCAGACCTAAAAGTTAAAAATTCTAAAAATAGAATTATTAGCAAAAACCAACAAAACGAACTACCACATGATCAAGTGATTTTCAGCGGAATAGCTGCGCTTGATTGTGTTGGCATAACAAATGAAAAAGTGGGAAAAAATCAACGATAATTTACAAGGCGAACTTAGCACAGTACATAGGCAACTGGCTGAGTCAGTGGGATCGTCGGTTCGAAGCCTACTGAAAGCAGTCTGATGAGGTAATGTGCTGATTTCCGAAATAGCTATCACTTCTACCATTTTTTCACATTATTGTTGCTTTTGCACAATAAGTTTTTCATTAAAAACGGCCTCAAGCTCATTAAAAATTGTTGAATATAATTTTATAATTTGAATAGCTTGTTTATAAAAATATAGTTTACTCTTTAAGTAGCCCGGACTTACCGTTGATTTTTGGCATTTTTTTTTGTTGAAGGTGTTGGTTATTTTCTTCATATAACAAAATCGTCGAACATACTTCGTATGGTAAAAATTAAGCTAGCACTTTATCAATGTAAAATCGAATGGGATATAAAACTGCATACTCAGAAAATTTCTTAGAAGTCGAGTTAAAATGCTCGAAATTTTTACGAAAGTTGGTTGATTTTTTTAATGTTTCACAAGGGTTGAAACTTCCATTTATGCGGTTTTTGCTAAGGTGTAAACTATATTTTTTTAAACAAGTTATTAAAATAAAAAAATAGCAAACTAAATACTCAAATCTTGTTAATTTCTGAGTGTGGTAAAGTTATGATAACCACTATATGCAAACTTAGTATAAGATTTATAATAATTCGACGAAGTTCGAAAAATGGACATCAAAATTTAAAATTTATAAATTGGAATTTCTGGAAATAATTCAGGTATGCAGTTTTGTAGCCCATTCAATTTTAAAACAATATTGTGCAAGTATGAATTAGCTCAAATTCTCGTTGATTTTTGAGAATTTATTTCATTAGCGGCGTTGCTCATTTTCTCCCAACAAAAAAAAACTTTTGATCATACACTTGTGATGAGCTGACTAAGTCATCAATATTTTGATAAATTTTGGCTATTTTTCTTTTGTTAATTTATTGTTTATTATTTTTTCCATAAATGCCTAGCTCATTTTATAACAAACATCATACAGATCCACATTTCAAACTTTGTGCAAAAATTATAAAAAATCTGCAAAGTTTCAGCTAGATTTTCAACTTTTTTTCAGATTTTTTAGAATTATTTTGAGTATGCAGTTTAATATGTCCATTAAATTCCAGGGTAATAATGTGCAAGTTTTAAAAAATTTAAAAAATGAGCAACACCGCTAACAAAATAAATTCTCAAAAATCAACGAGAACTTTGAGCTAATTCATACTTGCACAATATTGTATTAAAATTGAATGGGCTACAAAACTGCATACCCGAATTATTTCTAGAAATTCCAATTAAAAAGTTTAAAATTTTTGATGTCCATTTTTCGAACTTCGTCGAATTATTATAAATCTTATAGTAAGTTTAAAGCTTTTAGTTATTTAATTTTCGTTGTAGCATGCACTATCTTTTCCTAAAAAAATATGTTGAAAATAATAAATACAAATAGATGGTCAAAACTTCAAAAAGAAAATCGTTTCTAATTATCGGGCCACCGGTGTAAATACCTCTTATTAAAATTAATTTTAAAACATAAAACCAAAAACAAAACTGAAAATAAAATGAAATGGATTAAATAAATTTAATAGAATTATACTGAAATTCCAAATATATTATTTTTTAGTACTTCATAGTTGTAGGTTCTAAAGAGACGTTATATAACGGCCCCTAACTCTTGCACCCTCCCTTGCATTCGAATTTTCTTCAGCTCCGATAAATACTTCAGAATCTTCCCTTTCTTCTTGAATTACCTCGAAACCGAGGTCAGCAGCCACACCATTTTTCAGAAGGATGTTATGGAGAATAGTGCAGGCATATATTATAGTCGCTGCTCTTTCCGGACTATGCGGACTATGTGGAGTATGCGGTGTTTCGACAGGCACCGAAATCGTGATTTTAAGACACCGAAAGCTCTTTCAATTGTATTGCGCGTTTTAGCGTGCAACTTATTGTAACGGATTTCCCTGGTGTTTGAGGGCTCTGCTAATGGTGTTAATAGCCAAGGCTGCAATGGATACCCCTGGCCACCTAACAACCACGAATCACTTTGGGCGTTGTGGTTCCTCATCAAGTGCAGTCGGGTTGGGGATGTCGTCCAGATGCCAGAGTCGTGGCAAGAGCCAGGATATCTCGCATTGACTACCGTAAATAATAATCGATGCTCACACACCTTTAATAACAAATATTCAAAAATTAAAAATTCAAAAAAAAAATACAATGTTTACATATTGCTTCTACATTTAGGCTGTAAAAGCCCTTTCTGTTCATAAAAAGGGACAGGGGTGTGTTAGTATCTGTTGACGTCGGTGAAATAATCCCCACATGCGTACAATCGATTGCTCCAATTGTACCTTTCATTCCAAATTTTGTATAAAACGTATTTTCAAAAATATTTGTACAACAATAAACAATAATTTGCTGAATTAAATCCCACTCTATCTTCACATCTGCGACCTCCTGCAGAGTTGATGGAAATCGTATTTCGCCTCCCTTAACATCTAAAATTAACTTGGATATGAAGCGCAGAGACCGGCTCACCGATGACTGGCTCATCGAATTAGAAAAACTATTTCCAACGCATTTTTGATAAGAACCGTGCGAGTAAAAATATAGACACGTTAGGAATAGAAGTGTAAAAGTTTTCTTTGATATCTGTCTATCATTCGGTTCCAATACCTGTATCAGCGTCTGACACAGGGCTTTTGGAAACCGAAAAGTTTGAATGAAAATGAAATCCTGCATGGAAAAAGGATCACTTTTATCCCGAAGGCTTCTCAGAAGTCTTCTTCTCTTCACTGCCTCCTCTTGCTCTTCCAAAACTGCTGCACAAACAAGCAATAACTCCGCCATTACTTAATATTCTTTAAATAAAAAAAATCAACACAAGCTCTGATGGCGAGAGAAAATTAACAAAATAGTCTTCAAATTGCTCAATAAAAGTCAGCTGTTTTGCTTATGTGAGGGTCTCATTCGTACATCAAAAATTTTCTGACAATTGTGAGCGTTTGAGCTTTTGAATTTACGCCAGCATAGGTATAACCTCACAGTAGTCAGAAACCTCACAATAGTGAGTGTGGTGATTTTTGTGAGGGCAACAGAATAGGGATGTAAAATCCGTACGCGGTCAAAATGTGGTGGGTGAAAAATCCGCACAAAATCCGTACGCTCAAATTAGTTTGGCGAACAAAAACAATTGTTTGTATTAGGAGAACACAGGAATCGTACTTTTAATAATATCAGGTAAAGCATATTTCCACTAGTCCTATTTATTGATTGCTTCACAGACAATCTTATTATTTTTCTGACAAGAACTTTTTAACAAGCAGTGTGATCTTAGTTTATGTACATGTAACAAAACTTTTCAGGTAGGTTGTCGACCCTATCGGGTAACAGTATAATGTTTGAAGCAATTGTTAAAGTTGAAAAAAAACAAAGAAATTTTTTTTTTAATTTTACGTGGAAAAAACACCCAACAACAATGTCTACCAATATATTGTAATTCATAATTTTAAAGGCCTATAATGCAGCGTTTTTGCTGCATTTAAAATGTTAAATTTAGCACTTTCGAACATATGTTCTCGAAGAGCGTTCATGCTAAAGGCCGCTATGCAGCTCTCAAGAAAAGCAAAAACTCCATATAAAATGACGTACAAGAAATGGCTAAGAAATTTTCTTGAGTCAAATTTCCTTAAGGCAGTACGCAGTTCTTAAGAAATTTACTACGCTTTCTACCTCGGGTTTCTAAAGTTTTTTGTGAAAAAAGAGCACAAGGCAACCCAGGTTTGCAACAGAAATATATGCCCGTTCCATCATTTCTTGAGGAAAGAGTGAGGCAACAGGCTGTGAAGTATCAAAAATATCAAAATTCCTTGGACACACACACGAAATAATTGCAATTTTTTCTTGACCGTTTTATTGAGAGCTGCTTTAGGCATTTAGCAAATGTACATTTACGCGAGTTCGAAATCGTATGCTTTTGACAAACAGCCGTGTTCCAGTCGCTTATTCAGATCCGTATCTATTACGATCAATTCTCACGCAAAAGATAATGTAATGCGTAACTTTTCTTAATCCAAATAATGTAAAATAATAAATTAAATCTCGATCGGCGATTACTGAAACGCAGGTAGCCACTGTATACGCGAAAAAGCAATGTTGCCACTTTTTCTCATTAAACCATTAAACCATGTTGGAAATTTTGGAAGATCACAGGGTTGCTTTTGGCATTTAGATTCGTAATGCAAAAATGGAGTTGCATTTAGTTGCATTTAGGTTACGAATTTTGTTTGGCTAAATGTACATTTAGAAAAGCATTTCAAGCTAAGGGCCGTTTGCACCATGTCTAGTTAATTCTAACTCCCAGTTAAACATCTTTATCGACGTTATCGACACCCATCATATAACATGTGATCGATAAAGCAGTTGCTGTGCTTAACTGAAGGATGTACCTCCAGTTAGCGTTAACTAGACATGGTGCAAACGGCCCTAAATGCGCTAAATGTGCTTTTACGCGTAAGCAAAAACAGCCCATAAATCCTCTTCTCATGTTTGATTTTTAAATCGGGTGAAAAATAGTCAAGCTGTCAATAGATTAGTCCCTCAAGTGCGAAAATAACGCATTTTTTAATAAAAAAGTTTAGGGTTCAGGAACTATAAGAAACCTATGAGATATGTGTAAAATTTTTACAATATGAAAAAACACTCCAAAAATCGGTACAGCTTGACGGAGAGCTAAAAATCCGTACGTTGAATCCGTACAACCATTTTCACCCCTGCAAATCCGTACCGTACGGAAAAATCCGTACATCTGGCAGGGCTGAACCAAACACGAAAGCGTTGCAGAATGGGGTGAAAGACCCCTATGATCCCAATATAATTTTTTTTAATAAGAGAAATTTACGTTTCTGCACTTATACCATATGTTGTGCTGTATTCATATATGTAATATTCCTACATTGGCAGTATGATCTAGTACCGTCCGAAAACAATACAGTACAGATATATCAATAAACACGTACGAAAGAAAAGGAACACATACGTTTACAAACATGTACACAACACATACTCAAAAATGGCACTCACGTACACAATACATTCTTAAAAACGGTCCAAGACTGTCCCGCTTCGATTTCGGAACGCTTACACATTTAGGGGATTCCCTTAAACTCGTAAAGTCTTAAACTGTGTAAAACTCGTAAGTTTTCGAGGCTTTTATGGGAACGTATGCTTTGTGAAAATTTGTAAATAATTGCGTAAAGTGACTGTTTGACAGATCAGCCAGGATTTCGTGAAACAGTTTTTGTTTCGTAGTATTTTCCCTTAGAGCACGCCATCTTGTCTCTATCACTATTGGCTAAAATTAAATTAAAATGACGAAAATCAGCAAACAACCCATGGCAGTACAGTTAGTGGATGAAATTCATTCTTTTTATTCACATATTATTATTTTTCATTTGTTTCAATATTATATAATACATTTTAGTATAAAATTTTCCGCTCCTCCGCAACACTGAAATTTATGAGGTCATTTGCGCATCAAATTTGCCTCGTAATTTTACGAGGGGCTCGTAAATAGAGCTCCATATAAATTCTGACAGTTCTTTTACAAGGCTCGTAAATTTACGAGCTTTACGAGGTTTACGAGGCTTTCACGAGTTTAAGGGAAGACCCCTATAGAGAAGTTAGCTTACTGCCATTATAGAAACAAGGATGACATGATACAAAACTCTTTTTCTCCTGAGAGCGCTGTGAAAGGGGTAATTTTTATAACATCTCCCAATATTGCCACAGCAGCGAAAATCATATTGGTGGATTTATTGAGCAAATTTTTTTGAATATTTTTTTTAACCAAACAAGCAAATATTTTAGATTTTTAGTATCTTCTTAGTTATTAAGTGTTAAAAATTACATATAAAAAAATTTTTTCTGCAAACACTATCCTTAAGCATAATTTTTTAATGAGTTTACAGGAAATCCATTGGAATTAAATCGGTGTATTTTGTGCGTATCTAGTGGCAGCTCGCTATTTTGCTCGTCAGCTGTTCAGTCCATCTTTATTTCACACAAACATATCTTTATTTGGCACACTTAATATGGCGCAAGAAAATACTTTTATTTTGTATAAATAATTTGCAGATAATGCATTCCATAATTATTTAAAAATTTCCAATGTTAATTTAAATATTTTCCATTTGTTTTGAAAGGTTTCAAGCGCCGAGAGCGACAGCAAAACGCACAGTTTTCGATGTTAACATTATGAGAGCACAAGATGTACTGACGAAATGTATGGATCGCGTTTTAAAATACTACACATTCCATATTTATTGACAGTATCGCGATTCGCGACCAGATTTCCAAATTTCTAAATATTTTGCGATCCGTGTGGGCACCGTCACACGGTCAATATTTATTGACATGATCCAAGTATCGCGATATTTATTGACGGTGTAGCATGCAGTATTGATGGATCGTGAGCCATATCGCAAAATTTCTAAAAAATTTGAAATCTGGATCGCGGATCGCAATATTCTCAATAAATATTGAGCATGTTGCACTTTCAAAACGCGATCCATACATATCTTGTACTATCATAATGAGAACATCGAAAACGTATTCGCTCATGGGGCTTATAGGGCCCTGTCACACGGTCAGTAATTATCACGATCACGATTGTTTAATGTGTTGTTAATAGGGCATACGAAGTTGAATGAGAAGTTGAAAGTGAAAAATTTGCCATTCCTATTCAGACGAGGCGATTTTCGATTCAACACGAATCGTTATTTACATTATTGAAAATGAATTTAAATCGCAACATTTTATCCAATGGCGTAAATTTGGTAAGCCAAGCGATAGTACAAGTGCTTTTAGCGAAGCTGAAAGATAAAATAAGAGTAAAAAAGTAAAAATGAATAAAAGTATGTATACAGAACAGTGTTGGCATTTTTGGTACAACTGTACTTGTTTGATACAATTTCATTTCCAATATACTTTCCTACTACGCAGTACTGTTTAGTACAATTTTGTAATTAATACTAAAAATATATAGCTCTGAAAATTCACAGCAAGAAATTTTTTGTATTCTCTTTTGTTCGCCTGTTCGTATTTACCTTTGTAAGTTTTGCAAAATGGCTTGAACGAACCAGTATAATATAGCCTAGGCAAATTTTTAAAGAAACTTTTCGATGCTAAGTTTTATTAAAACAAAATGTCGAAGTCAGCTTCATATAGAAACAAAGTCTTCGTTAGTTATAAGAAGAGATTTTCTTAAATATAATACCTTTACGGCACACTCATATTGACAAGATTTTACTATTTATTGTATTATTTTTTAATTTTAATTATCTGTTTACAAAATATAATGTATTCTTTAAGAAAAACTGTATAAACCCAACACTTAATCTTTGCGAAATATTCTTTAGTTTCTAGCCCATTCAATTTTAGTATAATAAAGTGCAAGTTTAAAGTAGCTGGGACTTACCGTTGAACTTGGCAATTTTTTTTGTCGACGATGTCAGCCATTTTCTTCCATACGAAGTGTGTTCGACGATTTTTTTATATGGAGAAAATTACTAACACCTTCATCAAAGAAATCTTAAAAAACTTAGTTATATTAAAACTTAATGGGCTAAAAAACCGCACACTCAAAATAAATCTAGGAAATCGAATTAAAAAGCTCGAAAACTTTACAAAAGTGTGTTGGTTTTTTTAATGTTGCACAAAGTTTGAACCTTGGATTTGTACGGCTTTTCTTAAAATATAAACCGTATTTTTACAAAAAATAATTAAAATTGAATAATATTAACATAAATGGTCAAATCTTGTCATAAAGTTTTGATAAGCACTTGAATAGCTATTAAAATGTCAAATTTTAGTACTGAATCCAAAGGAAAATGTCTATTTTATCCATTAATAATAACTTAAATATTGTTATGGTACGCATACATTGGGAGCAGCAGTGAGTGCAGTCGGCATGACACAATGGGGTGCACTGTGGCTAGTCATGTCGGCTGGGCGGGGTTCTTGCCTCACTACTGTTCCCTGCGCCATAGCAGAGAAACAGTCATGCCTGGTCAAACGTCTTAACGGACGGACATACAGCAAAAAATTAAAAAATTCAAAAAAAATCCGTTAACACGACCAGAAAAAAACACTGAAAAAAAGAAACGTTAAATTTAAATATTTTAAATAAACTGAAAAGCAAAAGAAACCAAACTAAAACTCTGAAATAAAAGTAATGAACCAAAGCAAAAACCTAAGGCCGAATATAAGGGCGCCACCGATGGTGATGTGACGCCCGGTGCTAGCCCACCCTCATCCGTGGCTATCAGCGCACCCTAGTATGATAGCCCCATTATAAAGTCCCTGATGTGCCTTCCTAAATAAAAAGGTTAGTCAGCATTCCCATTTTATATTACTATTTTATTCACAACAATTCATTTTGCTTATATCTAATTCCTAAAGCTAATCATCCTAACACTAAGTCCTAATCTCTAAAACTGGTAAGTATATGTATTTACTTAAACAACGCTAGTCAACTTCTCACTAGAAGTAAAGAACCTAATTTCAACAATACAAGCAGCCAGTCTCATGGCTCATTTGAACAATCCTATGCTTTTGCAGGAGTTAATTTGTATACTCCCAGCCAAACTAAGTTTAGATTGGGCGGTGCATAGCAGTCATGTTGTTAACGCGAATATGGTTGACTTTAGCAAATGGTTGTTCCATTTGGCTCAGGCAGCTTGCACCGTATTAACCAAACCCTTGAATGTAAATCAGCAACCAGAGACGCGTAAGGCACATCGTGTTGGGTTTCACGAAGAAGAGAAACAACAGGGCAACAAAAGAAATGAATCGCACAAATGTTCACTGTGTGATGAGGGTCACCATATGTCGCATTGTAAGAAATTCAAGGCAATGCAATATGATGACAAATGGAACACCGTGCGTCGCCTAGAGTTATGTCTTAAGAAGCACAATCCGAAATTTTGCAAAGAACGTAAGGAATGTGGTGTAAGTAATTGCACTGCAAAGCACCATTATTTGCTGCACAGGCCGATTGAAAATAAAGAAATTGTTAAGGGCGACGATAACTTGATTGCCATGCATGTCCAGAGTACATCAAACGTACTGTACAGAGTGGTGCCAATTACAATTCATAGTAGGCACGCAGCTATTGATGTATATGCGTTATTGGATGATGGATCTGGGCCAACAATAATTGAAAACGACGTATTAAAGCTTTTACAGCGTCAAGGTGAAAAACGTCAGCTACGCCTTCGTTGGACGGATGGTTCTCTTAGGGTTGAAAATGAATCCCAAATGATCAACCTACAAGTATCTGCCAAGGACAAAAATAAAATTTTTATGCTTCGGGACGTTCGTACAGTTAACAAATTAGACCTTCCTGAACAAACCTTAATTATGACAGAGCTGGCTGACAAATATAAGGATCTTAAGGGTTTGCCGGTCGAGTCCTATCACGGTGTAGTCCCCCAGATAATTATCGGGTTAAATAACAAGCATGTGGCAATGCCACTAAAGTTCAGGGAGGGAAAAAGTGATGGACCCGCTGCAACGTAAAACACGGCTGGGCTAGACAGTTTACGGTGTGGTGAAAACTCATGATGATAAGAACACCGACAACTTTCAGCTACATATTTGTGAATGTGATAACGACATCGCCCTCGATAAACTTATGTTAGAACACATGAAGCTGGAAAATGCTGGATTAGAGAAGATATGTGTAAGCGATGGTAAAAGAGATGTGCTTGCAAAATTCGTTGAGCGCACTGGCGACCATTTTAAAACCAGGCTGATTTGGCCCAGCGATAATATAACCTTGCCAAACAATTTTGAATCTGCCTTGCGCAGACTTGTTGGGTTTGCGAAAAAGCTAAGTAAAAACATCGAGATGAAAGATAAGATTAATGCGCTCATACATAGTATGGAACAAAAAGGGTACATTCGAAAGCTCGATGAAGTTGAAATTAATCAAGAGTATAAACGCAAGTGGTATTTACCTATCTTTTCCGTAAGCAACCCTAACAAGCCAAGTAAGATACGGGTGGTTTGGGACGCAGCAGCTATGCATCAAGGAATATCCCTCAACGTGTGCCTCGAAAAGGGGCCTGACCTGTTGCGGCCATTGATTGACGTTTTGTAAAACTTTAGAATCGGGAAGATTGGCATCTGTGGTGACATATGCGATATGTTCCACAGAATAAGGGTTCATAATGACGATCAGCATGCGCAGCGCTTTCTCTGGCGCGATTGTGACACTAGTCGATCGCCAAGCACTTACGTACTCCAAGTGTTGTCATTCGGCGCAAGTTGTTCTCCTGCAATCGCACAATACGTAAGGAACAAAAATGCAGAAGACTTCGCCAAAGAGTATCCGAGAGCGGTAAAATCGATAACAGAAAGGCATTACGTGGATGATATGCTAGACAGTGTCGATACGGAACAGGAAGCAATAGAATTGGTAAAGCACGTTGTCGAAGTTCACAAGCGGGGCAACTTTCATATCAGGGGATGGCTGACCAATTCGTCTCAGGTTGCTAACGCCATAGGTGACAAAGGTTCGGGTGATGAATTTTGTAACTCGGGAAGAACCCTTGACCAGGTGATAGAGCCAGAAAAGGTTCTCGGCCTATGGTGGCGAACGAGTTCTGATACGTTCACGTTTGACACTAAGTATACTAAAGCCAGCAAAGAGATTTTGCGTGGTCACAAGATACCCACCAAGAGAGAAATTCTACGGCTACTCATGTCAGTTTATGACCCCTTAGGTTTCCTATCGTTTTACACTATACAACTAAAAATCTTCCTACAGGATATCTGGCGAAGTGGTGTCGAATGGGATGATGCGATTCCTAAAGAGTGCGAAGGGGCGTGGCGTCGGTGGTTGTCAATTTTCCAGCATGTAAAAGAGGTCCAGGTTCCTAGATGCTATTTTGGCAAACTATCTAACAAAAAATATAAAATAGAACTCCATACCTTCGTAGACGCCAGCGAGGTAGCAAGTGCAGCCGTGTCATATTTTAGAATAACAAACGAGGAAAATATTCAGGTCGCTTACGTAGCGTCAAGGGCCAAAGTTGCCCCACTCCGACCTATATCTATACCACGAATGGAACTACTTGCTGCAGTATTGGGAGCCCGCCTCGCCAATGCCATAGTTAAAGGTCATGAACTCACCATTCACGATATGTATTTTTATACAGATTCACGCACAGTGCTGGCATGGTTGCACTCTGACCCTCGAAAGTTTAAACACTTCGTCATGTTTAGAGTCGCAGAGATTCAAAAAACTACACACGTAACAAGATGGAGTTATGTTCCCTCAAAGATGAACGTAGCGGATGCGGCCACGAAGTGGAAGAACACAATCGAGTTTGGTCCGACAAGCACCTGATTTTCTGGTCCAGGATATTTGCATTCACCGCGTGGGCAGTGGCCTATATATTATCATAAATCTAGTGTGACGCCCTCTAAAGATATGGAACTAAATCCGGAAGCAGAACATTTTAACGTACATACAGAGTTCCGCCCCATAATAGATCCAACAAGATTCTCAAAATGGGAACGACTTGAACGAAGTATGGCGTATGTGAAACATTTCATCGACAAATGCAAACCTGAAGCAACGAGGAAAAAGTTTGATCATGAGCAAGGAAGGTCTGAAGGACTGACCGCTGAGGAGTTGCAATGGGGCCAACGTTGGCTCTACCGTCTTGCACAAGCCGATTCATATTCTCAAGAAATCAAGATGCTTATGAAGAATTCGGACAGTGTCTTGCCAAAGCTAAGCGTTTTGCGGAAGCTGTCACCATTTATTGATAACGATGGGGTTTTGCGTCAAAGGGGCCGCTTAGAATACGCTCCTATTAAAGATTCTATAAAGAATCCAACAATATTGCCAAAAAATCACAAAATAACACAACTGCTTATCAACTGGTATCATCGCAAGTACAAACTCGTCCATCACGATGCTGTTGTTAACGAGATATATCAAAAGTCTCACATACCAAGCTTACGTCGTGCCCTGCGAACAGTTCGCTATGACTGTCAGCACTGCAAGTTGCGTAAGGCCAAGCCACTGCCACCGTAGATGGGTTCACTTCCTGAAGCACGCCTGGCACCCTACACAGGACCGTTTTCTTACGTGGGAATTGACTTTTTTGGGCCATTCCTGGTTACAATCGGACGGCGTGCTGAAAAACGATATGCTGTTTTATTCACCTGCATGACATGTCGAGCCATTCACGTTGAAATAGCACATTCGCTATCCATGAATTCCTGTGTAATAGTTGTTAGGAATTTCATAAGCCAGAGAGGAACGCCGGTGCATATGTTCAGCGACAATGGAACAAATTTTGTTGCTACAGAGAAAGAGTTACGAGAGGCTTTTCGCCAACTTGATATTGGCGCTCTTCAAATGCAATTCACGTGTGTTGGAACTAAGTGGACGTTTATTCCTCCTGCTAGTTCACACATGGGAGGAGCGTGGGAGCGAATGATTCGCACATTTAAAGATGTCCTATATCAAATACTGACCCCAGAAACCAAACTTAGTGACGAGAAATTGTACAACCTATTCGTAGAGGTTGAGAGCATTATGAACAGTAGACGACTCACGTACCTATCATTGGAGACCGCAGAACAGGAAGCGTTGACTCCGAACCACTTCCTGTTGGGAAGTTCGTCGGGACTTAAGCCGCCAGGTCTGTTTTCCTCCTCAGACCAGTACGTGAGACGGTCTTGGCGCCATTCACAGTACCTAGCCGATTTGGAAAAGGTGGGTAACAGAGGTGCTACCAACGTTAACCAGAAGAGCAAAGTGGTATGACGACGTTAAACCAATTAGAAAAGGTGACGTTGTGATCATAGTAGATCCCAACCTACCCCGTTACACGTGGCCGAAAGGCAGGGTCGTGTACACATTCACAGGGAAAGATGGCCAAGTAAGAAGCGCTTTAGTACGTACCGCAACCGGCGAGTATCACCGTCCTGCTGCAAAACTAGCAGTACTGGATGTAATCGGGGAGAGAAGCGGCGATGATGCACCTGTTAAGGTATTAACTCACCCATATCGTTATACCGGGGGGGAGAATGTTGCAACACCGCCCGGTAACACACCACAACTGACGTAACAATATGGCAGCACAGGAAAGATGCAACTCTGCCAAACAAAGAAATATACAAATGCGAACATTCTTTGATTTTCTTTTATTCTTAGATGATATTCTTAGAAGTTTTTAAGCGAACGTCATTTTTGAATTCGCAAACGAACGTTATTCGTACTCTCTTTTATTTTTGCAAGCGAATCTAGTTGGTCAACCAAAGTAAGTTTCTGAAACGATGTAAATGAATTATATGTATTAACTTGGATTTTAATTTCAATAAATTGTTTTTTAAAGCTGCTGTAACTGCTCAAATTAAAAGAGTGCAACACGATTGTTTTAACTGGGCGGACAGCAGCTGTTAACGTTGGTGAACCAACAATATGCTTTTTGTTAAGATGTATACCTAAAAATGTGTGCATACGTATTTGCGTTAAATGCAGTACATCTGCACGTGGAATCAATTTGTAAAAGTGTAAAATACGTAAACGTATGTACATAAAAAATAAAACTTTCTCATGAATACCATAAAATCATTGGTCTTGAAGGGAATGTACTAAGAAAATATATGAGCGAATTAAAAAGTGTATACAATTTATAGCCGAAAACTAACACAAACACAAAGTTGCAAGAAAAAAGTTGAACGAGCTCAAAGTTGGCTGGCGACCAACTTTGTTGAAAGCGATTAGTTGAAAAGCCGCTCGGACGATGCGAATTTTGCTTTCAACTAAAAGTTACCTGAAAAATCGGCTCGTGCGAAAGCCCTATAAAAGCCCGTCCACATACAACTTTGGCGTTGCGTTGGCACTGGCGTCGCTTTGACAGCAGCGCGAGTAATGCCCGTGCTTGTTACAATGAACGCTTAGCAGGGAATACTTTGATCACTAAATTAACATACTAGCGGCAGATAAATCAAAATTGTATATTAGTAATTGCATTAAAAACTATGGCCCGTAGTCATAGTCAAAATAAAGTCGACTTTAAAGTTAGTTGCAGCTTTTTGACATAATTTTCAATGGGATATCTGTCCAAAAAGCTGCAACTAACTTTAAAGTCGACTTTATTTTGACTATGACTACGGGCCAATACTTATTGTCCGCATTTGATTAAAAAGGAAAGTTAAATCACATAATTTTGATTATTTGGAACAGCTGACAAGCGATGCGGGCAAAAAATTGCGAATTGGCCATCTTTCTGCGGTGTGTTGGCGTTGGCGTTGCCCAACTTTGGTTATGTGGAGACTCTCTTATAAATGCATGTATTCATAGTCGGCTGACGAAGCGACGACAACGCAACGCCGAAGTTGTATGTAAACGGGCCTTAATTGTGCGTTTCAACGGTGGAGAAAAAATGTGTAGTAGTTAAATAATGTGGCGAATTCTGCGGCAACACAAAGCGAACAACGAGAAATAGGCAGAATGTTCGAAGAATGACGTAGAATGTTCCACAAAGAGAAACGTCAAGTTGGATGAAGAAAGCGAGAGAAAGAGAATGAGCGATAAACTTCAGAATGTTCCAGAGTTGCCATAAGTGCCAGCGCAGGTATATAAGGGCGCCGCCACCGCGAGGTGAGTGAGTTACAAGTCAGCAAGCTACAAGTAAAGTGAGCAGAGAAGCGAGTTGCGAATAAGCAAGCTATAAGTTTAATTGTGTGTAACAAGTTCAGTAAAGCGTTGTAATTGCTTTAACAAGTATTGTAGTGTTTTTACTGTATTAGCAAGTATTGTAAAATTGTTTGTTGTACAATAAAGTTAATTGTACTACAATTTGGTCATCGATTGCCTTTATTTAACAATCCACCGATACGAGCCGAGAGATTTGGGAAANTTCTCCTCTCCTTCCATATTTTATCCCTGTAAAATAGATAACAATATCAAGAATGATAGAATACAAGATTGCGCCGTCCTGGGCGTTGACATTTGTGTACCACAAGTAAACAAAGAATAGAGCGAAAAGAAGACCGAGTTGAAACTGCCAAAGCGGTTCACTTTACTGCGAAAAACGTGTTTTAATTTTGCTAAATGCGAAAATATTGCATTTGTCTTCTAATCTATTAGAGAACAGTGAACATTTTAGTGCACTCCATTGCTTTGCAATTGAGCCTGCTTCAGCAAATATTTTAGTGCACTTTATTGCTTTGCAATTAAGGCTGCTGCAGAAAACTGCAGCAGCATCTCTGCGGGACTGATTAGTTAACTTGCTAATGGAGGCTGCGTGGAGCAGAAACAAAATCATTGTGAGGAAATGCTGTTAATATAATAATAGAGAAACATTTCGGGAATGGCTTTGCCGTGCCATATGTACACAAAATGCAGCGATTCGTCCCAGTGCTGAACTTGCATCTACGCTTCTTGCATCTTGGCGGCTGTCGCACTTTAACACACAGCACTTCATTGTGTTAGTTTTTACGCAGTCTTCAACTCAAAAATCGCTCACAAATTGCAAATTAACACAATTTAAACTGATTTTTCACTAATAATTCATATTTCTCTTTCACTGATTTGTAAACAAAGGTTTATTTACAAGTTACCACAACTGTCAAAATCGGCAAAACCAAAGTAGCGGTACCACTGACGGCGCCACCTTTGTTCGCTGCACCGTGCAAATCCGGACGAGGTTTCAAGGATAATCGTAACAATTGGTGTCAGAAGGGGGATTGTTAAATAAATCCCGAAGGAGAAACCACTAAAAATGGCGAAAATTCAGGACTTAAAAATTGAGGAGCTGAAACAGGAGTTGGAAAAGCGTAATTTGGCCACCTCCGGAAGAAAAGTGGAATTGTTATCCCGATTGCGAGAGGCTATGGAAGCTGAAGGCATCGACGTGGACAAATACGACTTCCAAGGTAAACCCGACGATACATCCGCAAAGGACGAACAGAAGGATGAGGCTGCATGTTCGTCGAAGGATGTGCAACAGACATCCGGGAAGGTTGAAGAACAGCAAAAGGCTCCTTCGTCATCAACAGTTATGGACATGAACACGTTATTGGCTGCCATGTCACAGATGTCATCACAGCTGTCATCCCAGATGCAAACGCTGGAGACATCCCGGTTAGAAACTCAGCTACTGGCACAAGAGACACGTATATCATCCCAGCTGGAAGCACAGGATGCAAAAATTACACAAATACAGGACAAAATCGAAGAGAGACAGGAGAAAGTCGAGACAAAGGTAGAAAAGTTGGAAGGTCGTCTTCGTGATTTACAGTTGAATCGTCCAGCTACTTCGACGAGCGCACCCAAGGTAAAAACCCCATCCTTTGACGGCACGATTCCTTTCCAGGTCTTTAAGCTCCAGTTCGAAAAAACGGCTGCAGCAAATCATTGGAGCATGGAGGATAAATCCGCTGCACTATTCGTTGCATTGAAAGGACCTGCGGCAGAAATCTTGCAGACTATTCCCGACTGTGAAAGGTACAGTTACGATGCGTTAATGGGTGCAGTGGAAAGACGTTATGGTAGCGAGCACCGGAGACAGATTTACCAGATGGAACTGGAGAATCGCTGCCAGAAATCCAACGAGACTTTACAGGAATTCGCCTCTGAGGTTGAAAGGTTGGCTCATTTGGCAATTGGAGATGCATCTGGTGAGCACCTCGAAAGAGTAAAAATCCAGAGGTTCATCAACGGAATGCGGGACGTGTATACCGAGAGAGACGTACGCGAATCCCAAGCCAACATTTGCTGAAACTGTCTCGTATGCTCAGACGCGTGAAACGGCGGCGCTCCTAAGTAGACCAGCCTACAAAGCACATCGCGTGGAAGTGGAGACACCGGACGAGACAAAGGAAATGCTGAAGAAGCTAATCCAACTGCTGGGTGAGAAAAAGCATGGCTCTGGCAAATGTTTTAAATGTGGAAAGCCAGGCCACTTCGCCCGTGATTGCAGCGCAAGCTCCAGTGCGCTCAACAATTCAGCAGGACGCAAACGCAGGACTGAAGGCGACGAATCCAACTCCAATCAGTCGTTAAACTAAAACGAGCCAGCAGCAAGGGCGCGCGCTGGCTCCCGCAATTTAATGCCCCATAATCTCCGTCTCGCGAATTGGCAGAAAGGCGAGCAACGTTACTGTTGGTGGATATGTGGACGGACATGAGCGAGTACTAACTGTGGATACGGGCGCATCACATTCCATCATTCGATCTGATTTGGTCACTAAAGAGGTAAGGCCATTACCTGGAGCAAGGTTGAGGACAGCAACTGGTGAGGACACCCAAGTTGTAGGAGAGGTAACATGCAAAGTCGCAATAGGGAATGTGACGGTGTTACACAATTTCATAGTCGCGACGATTATGGATGAAGTCATCATTGGATTAGACTTCTTGCTTGATCAAGGTATGCAGATCAACATGAAGAACAGGACTATGACGTATAACAACATGGAAGTGCCCTTTCGGTGAGGGTATGATGGTCCATACAGTAGCAAGCGAGTGATCCTAGAGGAAAGCGAGCAGATTCCACCGAAGTCAGAAGCAGTTGTGTGGGCAAAGATTGATGGAGATTGTGGGACAAACAAATTGTGGGTTGGTGAAGCAACACAAAATTCTACACCGGACGTACTTATTGGTAAAACCTTGGCTAAGACGCAAAAGGATGGACGCATCCCAGTTCGAGTGCTCAATGAGTTGAAATCACCAGTCAAACTCCGAAGAGGAACTGTACTGGGGCAATGTCGAGAGGTAGAGGCAATCTTCAACTGCGAAAAGTTACCTGAAAGCGATTCCATTGGCGAGAATGACATTGCGGAAGACATTAATGCATGGACGGAAGGGTTGGAAGAAAAATACCAGCACAAGGCTAAGGAACTTCTCCGAAGATACTGCAACATATTCGACAAGGATGGCGACAAACCAGGCAGGACTAACGTTGTGAAACATCGCATTGATACTGGCGATGCAAGGCCAATCCGTCAAGCTCCTCGGAGTGTTCCACTTGCCAAACGTGAAACTGTTAGCCAAATAATAAACGAAATGAGCGAGAGTGGTGTGATTGAACCATCAGCGAGTCCATGGAGTTCGCCGGTAGTACTTGTGAAGAAGAAGGATGGTCAAATGCGGTTCTGCGTAGACTACCGGAAACTAAACGATGTGACGAAAAAGGACAGCTATCCTCTTCCCAGGATCGATGACACTCTGGACTCGTTGACTGGAACAAAGTGGTTCTCAACACTCGACCTTAAGA